>NW_024744357.1:3780209-3792709 GCF_018991925.1 Homarus americanus | reverse complement strand
CCCCTCCTTCCCTCCCTCTCCCTTCTTCACCCTTCCTTCCCTCCCTCTCTCCCTTATTCACCCTTCCTTCCCTCCTCTCCCCTCCATCACCCCTCCTCCTCCTCTCTCCCCCTCCATCACCCCTCCTTCCTCCCTCTCTCCCTTCTTCACCCCTCCTTCCCTTTCTCCCTCTCTCCCCTCCATCACCCTTCCTTCCCTCCCTCTCTTCACCCCTCCCTCTCTCCCTTCTTCACCCCTTCCTTCCTCCTCTCTCCTTCTTCACCTCCTTCCCTCCTCTCCTTCTTCACCCTTCCTTCCCTCCTCTCCCTTCTTCACCCTTCCTTCCCTCCCTCTCTCTTCACCCCTCCCTCTTCACCTTCCTTCCTCCTCTCTCCTTCTTCACCCCTCCCCTTCCCTCCCTCTCCCTTCTTCACCTTCCTTACCTCTCTCCTTCTTCACCCCTCCTCTCTCCCTTCTTCCTCCCTCTCCCCTCCATCACCCCTCCTCCCACCCCTCTCTCCCCTCCATCACCCCTCCTTCCTCCCTCTCCCTTCACCCTTCCTTCCCTCCCCTCTCTCCCTCCATCACCCCTCCTTCCCTCTCTCCCTTCTTCACCTTCCTTCCTCCCCTCCCTTTTCACCCCCTCCCTTATTTTACCCTCCCCTTTCCCTCATCTTACACCCTCCCTTCTCTCCCTCCAGGCCACATATTCATACCTAGCCCCTTACATTGTATCAGGAAGTTAATTAAAGTAATTTTTGTATTCCACCTTTTTGTAACACCTGAGAGAGAGAGAGAGAGAGAGAGAGACAGTTAATAATAGACATAAGAAAATAAACAGATAAGGATAGATTGATTTTTATTCTCTCTCTCTCTCTCTCTCTCTCTCTCCTCTCTCTCTCTCTCTCTCTTCTCAACAGGTCACCAAATCCTCTCTCTCCCCTCCTCCCCACACATCCCCCCTCCTCCCCCACACATCCCCCTCCTCCCCACATCCTCCCTCCTCCCCCACATCCCCCACTCCTCCCCACATCCCCCTCCTCCCTCCCCTCTCGTATGTCTTTTGTTTTAAGTTGAAATTGATGTCAGAAAGATTTTGTTGTTGTTTTATTGTGTTGAAGTTTATTAATTATTAATTATATTTTTTAGTTGTTGCTGGCATTATCATTATTATTATTATTATTATTATTATTATTATTATTATTATTAGTAGTAGTAGTAGTAGTAGTAGTAAATGTCTGTTGTATTTAACCTTAAAGTTACTTATCTTTACATTATTTTTTTAATTATTACAGGTAGATCCCGCCCGTACCTGTGACCTGGTAAGTACAAATACAGGTGATCACTGGTATTTGATATATATATACTGTGTGTGTGTGTGTGTGTGTGTGTGTGTGTGTGTGTACACCAGGTCGCGTGCACTGTTCCCTACTGACCGCACCCTTCGTCACGGCAGCACCTGTACACCGTGTTCATGTAGTTGTATTACAAGGATTTACATTACTTGTTTTGAATGAGGTGAAAAGTCACTGATTCCTTTTCACGTGAATTTCATGACTGTGTTCCCCCATTTATTAACGCCCTTGTGTACGGGGTCCCCTCTGAGCTGACTAAAGCCGTCTTGTTTGAGCTGAATACATCATATTAAAAGTAGCGTCCCAGTAGTGAAGGAGTTAAACGTTTTTTCCGGATTATCGAGTGTATTCCGGATTATGTGGTGTAATATTCTGGATTATCGGGTGTATTCCGGATTATGTGGTGTAATATTCCGGATTATCGAGTGTATTCCGGATTATGTGGTGTAATATTCCGGATTATCGGATGTATTCGGATTATTCCGGATTATGTGGTGTAATATTCTGGATTATCGGGTGTATTCCGGATTATGTGGTGTAATATTCCGGATTATCGAGTGTATTCCGGATTATGTGGTGTAATATTCCGGATTATCGGATGTATTTTCCGATTTTTTTTTGTTTAGGATTTTACCTCCATTTCTCCTTCCATTCTCTCCACTCCTTCCTTCTTCTCTTATTTCTTCCTTTTCTTCCCTCCCTCCTCTCCATATTCTCCCTCCTTCTCTCCCCTACCTCCTCTCACTTCTCTCTTTTCCCTCCCTCCTCCTATACGTACCTTCCCATATTCCTTCCATCTCTTCCCTACCTCCTTCTCTTACTTCCCTCCCCACCTTCCCTCTTCGTCTCTTCCCTCCATTCTCTTCTCCTTTCCCTCCCTCCTCCTCTCCCTTCCTTCCCTCCATCCCCCTCACCCCTTCCTCCGTCCTTCCCTTCCACCCCGTTCCCATGTGGCGATTAGCACCTCACTGGTGATGAGAGGAGGAGAGATGAGGGAGGGGAAAGAGAGAGAGAGTTGGAGGGGAGGAGGGAGAGAGAGATGGAAAGGAGAAGAGGATAAGTGGAGGTGTTGAAGGGAAAGGGGTAATGGGAGGGGGGAGGGGGTGAGGAGTTGAGAGGAAAAGGGGGCGGGTGTATCATGACATACGATCATCATCATCATCATCATCATCATCATCATCATCATCATCATCATCATCATCATCATCATCATTATTATTATTATTATTATTATTATTATTATTACACATCTGTTAAAGTATACAAAAACTTTACATTATGTGAAAAAGGATGATATTTAAGCAGATTTGGTTTGTTTTTAAATCAGATACGTTCCTTCTGTAGGACACACACACACACACACACACACACACACACACACACACACACACACACATACACATACACATACACACACCTTGTTTTGTCCTAATAAGAAAACTTACGTAGTGGATTTTAACAGGTATGATGTCATAAGCGAGACTGGTGGCTGGCCATCTGTGGAACGTTGAGTGTGTGTGTGTGTGTGTGTGAGTGTGTGTAATAATAATAATTAACGGTTTATTGAAAGAGCATGGCAAGCGGAAGGCTGAAAATATACAGTTACATAATTGGGGAATGGGTCTCTTGATTTAAAAATAATATACAAGTAACATAAGTGATACAAATAAGATATATAATAACTAGATGGGGAAAAGTTTAAACTACAGGCCATATCAACATAGTGACAGTGCAAAAAGTAGAATTTACCTGGAGTGAATACACTGGTTTATTACAAGTTATTAATAATTTTTACAATGGTTGGGACTGGGCTGTTCTTATAGCGATCAGTACGTGCTCGTATGGGCTGGATGCGGTTGTGGTGTCGAACAGCAATTCTCGGGCGAGGGATCTCAGGTGTGTGTGTGTGTGTGTGTGTGTGTAAGGTATGAGTGGGTGTGTGTGGAGTGTTTCTTTACAGTGTGTCTTAGAGAGAGAGAGAGGCAGAGAAGAGAGAGAGAGAGAGAGAAGAGGAGAGAGAAGAAAGAAGAGAGAGAGAGAGAGAGAGAGAGAGAGAGAGAGAGAGAGAGAGAGAGAGAGAGACGCGGCAGGGGGCAACGCAGGTGTGTGTGTAAAGGTGTGAGAGTGGGTGTGTGGAGTGTTTCTTGCAGTGTGTCTTAGAGAGAGAGAGAGAAGAGAGAGAGGAGCACGGCACCAAGGGGGGCAACACGAGGTGCTACTCATGATGACCTAATGCACCACATGAGGGCCCCAGATTGTGACACAAGAGGGGCCCATTTTTACACTCCCACCTGACACCAACTGCTGCCACTATATTATGATGGTGACACGTCTGGCTCTATGTGTGTGTGTGTGTGTGTGTGTGTGTGTGTGTGTGTGTGTGTGTGTGTGTGTGTGTAGTAATATATATGACACGCCATAGACAGTCAACCCCAACCACCACATTCCCTACACTGTACATGTGACTCAATGTGGCATATACCTGACTGTAACAAGAGTATACAACATAACGTAACGTATTAATGTTATTTTAAGAATGACTACTTCGTTTATATCACTTGTTTAAAGAGTAGTGTTGAATAGCATCGTGATGGTGGTAGTGCGTGGTAGTGTTCGTGGCCTGTGTACTTACTCCTTGTCACTGTGTTAACTCTTCAAGTGAATCATGGATGTTCTGGAGACTTAACAGAGATGATGGTTTTCTCAAGAGCTCGAACCTCACCTAACCTAACCTCAGCTTAACCTCACCTAACCTAACCTCAGCTTAACCTCACCTAACCCCACCTCAGCCTAACCTCACCTAACCTAACCTCAGCCTAACCTCAGCTTAACCTCACCTAACCCCACCTCAGTCTAACCTCACCTAACCCCACCTCAGCCTAACCTCACCTAACCCCACCTCAGCCTAACCTCACCTAACCTAACCTACGCTACGTTCCTCTCTTACTTTCACAATTGCTTCCGGGATTTTTACACTTATACAAAATAGAAAAATGAACATAACCTTGAATCATTCTTTTGACACTTCACTAACTCTCTCTGTATAATATATGTAACACACACACATACACACACACACACACACACACACACACACACACACACGTAGATAAATATGTGCGTGTTAAAAGGACTGTTGTTGTTTCTGACGAGTGGATCACCGGCTTATTATGACTTAAAAATTAACCACCCCTCACGCTAGGGTGTCTAATCTTCAGGTAAAATAAGCTAGGGTGTCTAATCTTCAGGTAAAATAAGCTAGGGTGTCTAATCTTCAGTTGAAATAAGCTAGGGTGTGTAATCTTCAGGTAACACTTCCCTCCATGACGAGTCTACTACCTACCTGTTGACTCATGACATAACTGACAATAATAACACGACTAATTTTCCTAATCTCAGGTGTGATGACGTAATGACAGGTGAGTTGTTACAAAGAAATTAAGTTGGTGATGCAAAGTTGTTATGATACTGTGTGTGTGTGTGTGTGTGTGTGTGTGTTGATAAAATCTCACAAGCATTACCTGGAGAATTTCTCCTCCAACCTCTGCTTATTTCCCCCTTAAGATTAATTAACTAACCCTAACCTAAACCGAAGCTAACCTAAACCTAACCTAGCTTAAATCTAACCTAACCTAAATCTAACCTAACGCCAACCTAACCCAATCCCATCCTAACCCAACCTCACACAGTCACCCGGTTCTCCCCAAACACCTGAGTCACCTCATCACCTTACCTCACTCAGTGCTCTGTCTATGAAGTCATGCGTGGTGTCGACACTGTCCTTGTGTGTATGTGTATGTATGTATGTATGTATGTATGTATGTATGTATGTATGTATGTATGGCGTGTCTCATCTTCAAGTGACCCTCAAGACCTGATGCTGAACTCCTCAACTAGCAACACCTTCCTCAACTAGCAACACCATCCTCAACTAGCAACACCATCCTCAACTATCAACACCATCCTCAACTAGCAACACCATCCTCAACTAGCAACACCATCCTCAACTAGCAACACCATCCTCAACTAGCAACACCTTCCTCAACTAGCAACACCATCCTCAACTATCAACACCATCCTCAACTAGCAACACCATCCTCAACTATCAACACCATCCTCAACTATCAACACCATCCTCAACTAGCAACACCATCCTCAACTATCAACACCATCCTCAACTAGCAACACCATCCTCAACTATCAACACCATCCTCAACTATCAACACCATCCTCAGCTAGCAACACCTTCCTCAACTATCAACACCATCCTCAACTATCAACACCATCCTCAACTATCAACACCATCCTCAACTAGCAACACCTTCCTCAACTATCAACACCATCCTCAACTAGCAACACCATCCTCAACTAGCAACACCATCCTGTCATTAACTCGGGCGGGGATGATGACTAACACTTCATACCTTCACGCACACTAATTAACCTGTTTTACTCCTCACCTGATAATAACCATTAAACAAAAAAGTCGTGTTTTTGTTTACCGATGGGTTATAGTTATAGTGTGTAGTGATGTTGTAGAGAATTAATAATTTATGGTTATTGTAGATGTACTGTATATGTGTTTGGTTGTGATAATGGTTGGCAATAGATAAACACAGAAAAATTCCTTACCTTTTCCCCAATTCCATCGTCGATATTGTTACACGCCCTAGCTTCCTCCTCCTTACCCTGCACCACACGACCCACCCTTCACCCCACCCTTAACCCACCCCCTTCCTCCATTGTGAGAGAGAAACCCACCCACTCGAGTCAGTTTTACACGATTATTGTAGATTGTAACTCAGTGGTTCAACTTTCTAGGTTCATTTATCTTGTAGGCAGGAAGTGAGTTATTTGACTTGTGTATTATGAGGTTGTTGTTGTTGTTGTTGTTTTGGGTTGTGTTTGAGAGAGAGAGAGAGAGAGAGAGAGAGAGAGAGAGAGAGAGGAGAGAGAGAGAGGTGTGGGTGTGAGGGAAGGATGACAAGAGAGAAGTGATATCGTGTATAGTTTAGTTGGGGCTGAGTGAAGACTTGCTATAGAACTTTCTGGTTGATCTCTCTCTCTAACACACATCATATGTCTGGTTAAAATCTCTTCCACAGCTACTGAGTGTGTCGAGGTGTTGGCTCTAGTTGTCAAATGTTTCGAACGGTGGTGTCTGCCAAACGTGTGTGTGTGTGTGTGTGTGTCAAGTCCAGGAGGGAAAATATATGCTGGGGTATGTTGTTTTGGGGTATGTTTTTCTGCTTCACTGCTTCGAATTGATATTTTGTGCTTCACTGTTTCGAATTGATTTTTTGGTGCTTCACTGTTTCGAATTATTTTTTTTTCTGCTTCACAGTTTAGTACCAATGTTTTACTTAGTCGTTTCGATTTTCCACTGCGTTGACACACTAACCCTCTCCTTCACACAGGCCACCCCCCCCCCTCTCTCTCTCTCTCTCTCTCTCCACACTAGAATAACAAAACAAACGTCATCTATCTAGGCCAAGTGACCGTAAACCTAGATGACACTATGGCTGACACACAGAGCAGAGGAAATACGAACATTGTGACACAGTTTAAGACGAGGAAGTAAATAGAGAGGGGGGGGTAGGTGTTGTGTGCCAAGTGTTAAAAAAAATCACCTGTTCTTCTCCGTCAGTGAGTTGGTGAGACTGTCTATTAGTTTGTCGGTGAGTAGTTAAGGAGTCAGTCAGTTAGTTAGGTGAATTAGTCAGTCTGTTAGTCGGCCAGTCAGTTAGTGGGTCACGGCATCAGTCAGTCAGTCAGTTCAGTCTCCTCCTCTGTACATCTCTTCTATTCTCCTTTTCCATACTCCCATTAACACTTGCTCTTCCTTCAACACCTCTTTCTACCTGCACACTCCCATTCCCTTCCCTTCCCATCTCCTCCACCACCTTGATGTGTTTGCGTGTGGGGGGGGGAGGGTGTGGGAAGGGTGTAGGGTTGTGTGGGAGGCTGTGGGATGGTGTGGGAAAGGTGTGGGAAGGTGCGAGGTTGGGCAGGTGTTCCTTTCAGCGTCAAGGAAGTAAAAAAAAAATATATCCCTCTGTCTCTTCTATCAAGGCCAGGAGGCAGTGTGGTAGAAACTGAGGTCTCCTACAGCCTCGACTCATGGCCAACACCCCCACCACACACACACACACACACACACACACACACACACACACACACACACACACACACACACACACACTCCTTCCGCATGATCTTAATTTTCTTCACACATGATACGTAAACATAGCTATACGCTTGCGTCTGTTTACGTGTATACACCTGTTACGTGTGCACACCTGTTATGTACACACCTGTTACATACACACCTGTTACGTATATAGGCTACATACATGAACAGGTATCCTAACATAATTTAACATAACCACATACAATTTAATGTAACCAAACCTAACCAAACCTAACCTAACCACACATAACCTCACCTCAACATCTGTGTCAACACTCACCACAACACGCTTCATCTGGCAATCACTTCACCATGCAACCCTCTGAGTGTAATCTGAGTGGCACCTGAGATATGAGTGGTATTAATTTACACCTGCTGTGATCTGATTGGTTCATTATGCATCGTATGTGTGAAATCTGATTGGCTCATGATGTGTCTTGTTGAAATCTGATTGGCTCATGCTGCATCTTGTGTGTGTGTGTGATCTGATTGATTCACGGTACACCTGGCGATATCTGAGTGGCATAACGTACACCTTGCACAGATCAGAATAACCCACAATACGAGCTTCTATAATCTGAAATACCACCCTTGATATCTACAGTCACCTGATTGGCACACAGTACACCTAACATAATCTGATTGGTTTAAAGTGATATACCCATCGTGTAATCAGAGTCACTTATAATTAACGAAGAAGGTATAGAAAATATAGACAAGAAATTAATTTAATATCCACGTATGGAAAGGCAGGTGAAGCAAACATACCAATTAGTTCGTAAGATAAAATCAATACTTTATACATATATATACTTGGGTGTATAACTAGCTGTATATAACTCTGTATAACTATATAACCCTATAACTACAGTATATATAACTGTGTATAACCGTAATATTAAACGCTCTTTGTTAATTACCTTTCATTGTGGTTCTCTCACACGGGTTACCACACTATATATACTGATTTATTTTTCCCGCCCTATAATTGCTTTTCCTGATTAACTAACCAACTGATCTACTGAGAGAATTTTTTTTTTTGCGTCTTTCAAGCTCGTTCGTGAGACGCTGCCGGGCGTATGACTAGCTTCGGGGGGGGGGGGCGAAAATGCAGCACTCTAGCCTAACCTAATCAACTGTACTGCCTCGGTAAATGTTGTTTTAAAATGCGAGGAGGATATTTCAGCCAAGAGCCTTGTGTGTGTGTGTGTGTGTAGTCTCAGGTATATACAAGTGGCCTTAACCATGTGTGTGTGTGTAGTCTCAGTCAAGCCATACGTTCATACAGTAGCCTCAGTCACGTATGTATTTATAGATCAGCGAAAGCACTCACTGACTCGGCCCTATGAGAAACTGCCAGAGCTCGTGTTCCGTAAACTACACAATGGATTCCGTTAACGTCTACACTACAGTCACTACAGCTACATGAAGGGGAGGAGACTGTAGAAGCACTGTTACGTTAGGTATTTAGAGTAAGCTTGTGTGACTTATGGTGTAGTAAATTTTAAGTGGAAAGAATAAGTAATTTCTTTGTTTTTTTTCATCTGGAGGTTTATTGTAATTATTTAGTCGTAATTTTGGCCTAGCGTTTGATGTTTTATTGTTCATGTGGTGAGTTATGTATAGTGTATGTGTGTGTGTGTGTGTGTGTGTGTGTGTGTGTGTCACTCCTTTTACACGTGGAATGTTATACAGATGTGCGTAAAGGAAGATGTACAGGGTGATGTATGACCACACACACACACGTTATTGAAGGACAATAACTTATTAAAACATAAAAAAAAAAAAATTAAATTATTCAAAGTTGTTTATCTCGACCAGAAAGAGACCTTCCTTATTCTGGGGTAAAAGATGGTAACTGTTAAATCATGTTAATATGTCACACACAACTATTGTAGTCATTAAAGGTATGCTGTACCTCTTACAATACTCGTTGTTCTATATATGTAAAACTGACCAATACACATTCTCAAAGACCTTAATATTGTGAGTCTGCTGTAACCACGATAACAGCAACAGGATCTTATTCGTTGAAGCGTAGTAATACATTATAACATCAACAACAATATTATCCCAATTTTTAACAGTTGTATATTGATAAAACTAACTTTATGGCTGAAGAAAACCTTGTCGTTAAAGCAGTAGGTAATGCATTAAAACAACAATCTTATTTTGTTTTAAGTTTGTCTGCCGTCTAGTGTAGGAGTAACGCCATATTGTCTAACCTTGGTCGGTTAGACGATAACACATTAATCTAAACCACAGCGGGGCTTTAACTGATGGTAGATGAGCTTACAGGGAAACGGTGAAAATAACTTCACATCGTAGTTGAAGCTTCTAAAACGACAACTGTCTGGGGAAGTTAGACGCTCGTGTAGGCTAGACAGACAATGACACCGCCAGCCAGCCAGTCAGTGTGGGTGTGTGTTAGTTCGTGACCACACCCCCACCGCCGCTCTTAAACTACAGCATAATGATCAGTTAATATCCGAGGAATTTTATATATCGACTGACTGGTTACATATATGGTAGTTATAATGATAGTTCAGATAATAAATAAATAAATAAACTGGGGTTGAGATTCTTCAGGTTATAAAAAAAATCGTAAACGGCTTCATCTATTTCTCCAAATGTAATCCATCTGTTCTTAAAATCAGTATTAGTTAGGTTAGTGTTAGGTTAGGTTAGTATTATTTTAGGTTAGGTTAGCGTTAGGGTGGTTAAACTTCAGGTGATATAAGCTGTGGTGGGTATTATTCGGGGGGGGGGGGTCATTTTAGTAATATGATGATGACTTACAACATCCCTTTATGAAACAGGGTGAGGATGACCCACATACAGACACGCTCACCAGATAATACCACACCCACAATGAAGCCATAACACAGACACACATAATCATAATTACAGGAATTTTGATGCCCGGAGCAGAAGCCTGACGAAATACAACAAATCTACCCAACCTTCCTTCACTCGTAAACACCATCTAGCTAGCCTCATCACACTAGTATATATCTCTAGTTGGCTATTAAATTTGAGATAACTTTTATTCCTTGCTAGAACTAGGCCATAAACACCTGTATTTAATAACCCTACTATCCTGAACTGTCCCAAATAACCACAAGAGGTATTCCTGTTAAAAGTGACGAGCCTCGCGCGACCTGACAGCTGGTTCGAACAACATTCCCTCCGCCCTCCCATGACCATAAGGGTACTGAGGTATTCAAGAGGCGTAACTGCGTATGATCCCTGTGGTAAGAGGAGCTTGTCGTACTGTTCTGGTTTTATTGAATATTTATCCACCTATGGTATCCATTCCACTTTGAATTTCTAAAAAAAAAAAAAAAAAACGAACTCAAAGAAAACGGGATAATACAAAAAAAATAAGATACGCTTCAAAATATCAATCGCTTTATGGAAATTTTCAAGGCAAATTAATACTGTATTTTTTGGTAATCCTTAGAAAAAATTACTTATGTTCAGTATGACTTAAAGGATATATTATTGTACGACCTGATGTGTATTTTCACAAAGTCCTTTTTCGGTTTAATACGACCCCAAAAAATAACTTGGTCTAGAGGTAGATTCTTTTATGTGTGTATGTCTGTCTTTTCGTGTTAGAGTGATTGTGATTTTCACTTTGTGTGTGTGTGTGTGTGTGTGTAAATTTTCGTCACAGAATAGAAGAAAGTATTCATAACTACACTATGACCTACGCGAAGATAAACTTGTTTCCGTCAGTGAACAAGTGAGTGAGTGAGTGAGTAAGTCAAGTATGGAGGAGATGATGTTGTCACAGCTATCAAAGGCCAATTATAGACTTAAAAGGATATTATTACTTCTTAAGGGGGAAGGAGGAGGGTAGAGTGAGACGGCCAAGAGTGTTTTTGTTTAACACACATACCATAATCCCCCAAAAATATGACGTACACAGAAATATAATACAAATACCAAGAATGTTGAAACTACCAAATCATCTTCACCCATTCCAATAAAACCGCCCAATTTAGACAGATCACCAGAGGGAGAATTTTAACCCAAACTTCACCAAATTTGACTGGTATCTCGACCTTCATTCTAAAGAGATGTGGGATAAATTTGATGAGGATATTTCAAACCTTCAGGAGTGTACATGTTGAAATATATGAAGTTTATTTTTGTTGGTGGTTCTTTTGCAGTAACTCTGGTGAGGTGAGACTGGGTTCATTATGACCAACTTAATCCTGCCTCATGTACCTGTTGATACCCAGGCACTCAAACTACCACCACACCTGGACTAACCATTTATAATATAATTTATGTGTTGTGGAAAGTATAGTTTGGTGAATGGAACTATTTATAATAATGGTAGTTGAAGCACTAAGGCCTAGTGATTGGTGCTTCATTACATCCTGGTAATTGGAGTACCATTAAAATACTAGACCATCTTGGTAGTTGAAGCACTTAGTGGAGAATGCTTATTAAACCCTTGGTAGATGAAGCACCATGATAATACTAAAATCTAATAAATAATACTTAACTAACCCTGGCAACTGAAGCACCAATAACCTAAGATGTAGTGAACGGTGGTGCTTCATAATTCCTGACATGTGAAGCACCTGAAGCAATATTAAGAGATAGTAAGAGAAATGTCTCCTTCATAATGAGACGGCCCTTCTCTCCCCCCCCCCCGCAAGTGACACAGTAACGGGGTGGGTGGGGGGAGGGGGGGGTTACCTGTGGTTGAATGAGCTCCACCAGTCACGCCTCAGTCACGTATTGTTATGTGACTGTCATGCACCGTATTGGTTTCCTTGTCAGGCATACATCGTCATGCAGCAAAAAAGAATCTATCTCTCTCTCCTAAGTCATTAAAAATAACTTCAAAATTATTTCTAAACTAGTTATCATGGAGTTGTAATAGTAGTTATAGTAGTAGTAGTAGTAGTAGTAGTCATGGTAGAACCGACCCTCCTTCCACTGGATGGTGAGATCTT
>NW_024744357.1:3497253-3780109 GCF_018991925.1 Homarus americanus | reverse complement strand
TCCAACACAGGACTTCAAACACATCTAACGAAGCCTTTGGACGTCAGTGCTTAGTTCTGGACGCTGGGACATGACGATCAGGTTTTTGATCCCATGGCCGCATGTCACCGTAACTAGCTCTCGATGCTGCACATAGGAGGAACGAGACCGACAAGAGAAGGGCATATGGGAGAGAATTCAAAAACGTTGATCAGGCAGCTATCCTCTGTGTTCACAACCTCTGGTGGGATGGGCCCAAGTGCAAGATGTTTCTACGCCAGACTCGCGGAGTTGATCTCCGAACAAGCAACAGCCCAGAAGTTATGTTACAGCCTGGATGAGATGTCGACTGTCCTTCTCTCTCCTTCGGTCGGCTTTGCTCTGCCTCAGGGAACGAGCTTCTGCCCCTATCCACAACTGCAGATATTGACTATGAGGCTACAGTCACTGAATGCCGCATAGATCTGCGGCTCAACTAATTTAACACGGATAGGATAGCTTCTTATGTATTAGGATATTTAATATTAAGGTAATAAAATGGTGAAATTGTTATGAGCTGGAGGCCACGTTTAAAAAAAAAGTAGTAGTAGTAGTAGAAATCTGACAAAAAAAGTAGCTATAGCGCAGGAGGTGGGCGCCTCGAACTGGTTAACTACGTTACCGATAAGGGCAAATGGTTTCAGCCTTAACAAACAAGAATTTACAGATGCCATTGCTCTAAGGTACGGTTGGCCAGTAGATGGTTTGCCCTCCCAATGCGTGTGTGGCTATTCCTATGATGGCGATCACGCCATGGTTTGCAAGAAGGGGGGCTTCATATGCATGAGGCATGACGAGGTAAGGGATCTCACAGCAAATATGTTGAAGGAAACCTGCCGGGACGTCATGGTAGAACCGACCCTCCTTCCACTGGATGGCGAGATCCTCCAACACAGGACTTCAAACACATCTAACGAAGCCCGTGTGGACGTCAGTGCTCGAGGATTCTGGACGCGGGGACAGCGAGCCTTCTTCGACATCAGGATTTTTGATCCCATGGCCGTTTGTCACCGTAACCTAGCTCTCGATGCTGCACATAGGAGGAACGAGAACGACAAGAGAAGGGCATATGGGGAGAGAATTCAAAATGTCGATCAAGGCAGCTTCACTCCGCTAGTGTTCACAACCTCTGGTGGGATGGGCCCAAGCGCAAGATGTTTCTACGCCAGACTCGCGGAGCTGATCTCCGAACAGAAGCAGCAGCCCAGAAGTTATGTCACAGCCTGGATGAGATGTCGACTGTCCTTCTCTCTCCTTCGGTCGGCTTTGCTCTGCCTCAGGGGAACGAGAGCTTCTGCCCCTACTCCGTCAACTGCTGCAGATATCGACTATGAGGCTACAGTCACCGAATGCCGCATCGATCTGCGGCTCAACTAATTTAACACAGATAGGATAGTTGCTTATGTATTAGGATATTTAATATTAAGGTAAATAAATGGTGGCGAAGGTGTGGCTATTGGGGGAGGCTGGAGGCCACGTTTTTAAAAAAAAAAAAAAAAAAAAAAAAAAAAGTAGTAGTAGTAGTAGTAGTATGGTATAAGAACATACAACAACACTATCTCCCACCACCACCGCCAACTATGACAACAACTGGCTCAAGAATCATTACACATGACCGAGATACAATTAACACCACCGTGAATGTTGAAGACAATGAGAGAAAAACAACATGATGTAGTTGACCTTTGACCTGACCCACCTCGTTATACCTTTCGTTAGCTGAGCTGGTACCCTGTTGTCTGGTACATGAGACAACAGGTGTGGATTTTTTATTTGTTTATTTATTGCTTTGTGACGTATATTCTGTTTTTGTCGTTTTAAGTTTTTTTAGGGTTTTGTATTTGTTTTATATTTCATTAATGAACTTAGGAATGTGTTCAATATGAATGGTTCTTTGTTCGTTGGTGTGTTTATAGCTCACACACACACACACACACACACACACACACACACACACACACACACACACTGATAGTATACAGAAGAGCATTTTTTTGTATCTGTAACTTTCTGGATAAATAAACTGGTGTGTGTGTGTGTGTGTGTGTGTGTGTGTGTGTGTGTGTGTGACCTCTCTTCACCCTCTTCCTGCATCATCCTTCATTCCCTCATTCCTACCTTATCTCCTTCCTCCCCCCCTCCCTCCTCCTTTACCCTTCCTCATTCCCTCCTCCACCCTTACCTCCCTCCACACTCCTTCCCACACGCCCTCCCTCCACACGCCCTCCTCCCACACGCCTCCACACACGCCCTCCCCCCACACGCCTCCGCACACGCCTCCCCCGCCCTCCCCTCCCCCTCCCCACGCCTCCACACGCCCTCCACACGCCCTCCCCCACACGCCTCCACACTTCCTCTTTAAGTATAGTCAGGCGTCAGATATTCTTAAGGTTAAATATAGTAAATGATTAATGCGGACAAACTTACGATATACGGATATTAATAACATATAAGGAAGTAAATATAGTTCTTAAGGACGACATACATACCCTCGAGATTGAGGATGGCCGACTCAAGGGCCACCTAGGCGGGAATTTGTTTAAGGTGTAGAAGCTGTCACCAACACAACAACCACACCCTGAGTTAACGAGCTGCATGACCCAGTGTCAAGGAATAGTCGAAGAAGACCGGACAACTCACCAACTGCACTGGCTAACCATTACCCCGGAACACGATCCGCAAATCGATTAACATCCAGGTTCCCAATTACTGCTGGGTAGACAGAGGCAAATGGCGTAAAGAAAGATGCCCATAGTAGAGTCAGGTGTAGAGCACTTTACATGGGTATAAGGTAAAGTCAGGTGTAAATAACTTTACAGAGGCGTAAGGCAGTCAGGTGTAAACAACTTTACAGAGGTGTAAGGCAGTCAGGTGTAGAGAACTTTACAGAGGTGTAAGGTAGAGTCAGGTGTAGAGAACTTTACAGGGGTGTGAGGTACAGTCAGGTGTAGAGCACTTTACAGAGGTGTGAGGTAGAGTCAGGTCACCTCGTTGAGTCATGTTATCCAAGGTGAGGCTCTACAGGTCTGACTCCCCTCACCTGTTTCTCTAGGGAGGTGATATGAAGGCTTTCCCTCCCTCCTCCCTTCCTTCTCTCTTCCCTTCAACAGCCCTTTCCTTCCCTCCCTCACACACTTATCACGGCAAGGGAGACAATTTAAAGCCCCTCCCTCCCCCCTCACGCGCCTAGGGAGACAATTTAGAGCCCCTCCCTCCCTCACCGGCAAGGAGACAATTTACCCCTCCTCCCCCCTCACGCCTCGGAGACAATTTAAAACCCCTCCTCCCCCTCACGCGCCCTGGGGAGACAATTTGAGCCCCCTCCCTCCTCACGCCTGGGGAGACAATTTAAGTCCCTCCTCCCCCCCTCACGCGCCTGGGGAGACAATTTAAGCCCTCCTCCCCCTCACGCCCTAGGAGACAATTTAAAGCCCCTCCCTCCCCCCTCACGCCTAGGGGAGACAATTTAAGCCCCTCCCTCCCCCCTCACGCCTAGGGAGACAATTTAAAGCCCCTCCCTCCCCCCCTCTGCCTAGGAGACAATTAAAGCCCCTCCTCCCTCCTCACGCCTAGGGAGACAATTTAAGCCCCCCCTCCCTCATGCCCTGGGGAGACAATTTAAAAGCCCCTCCCTCCTCCTCACGCCTAGGGAGACAATTTAAAGCCCCTCCTCCTCCTCACGCCTAGGGGAGACAATTTAAGCCCCTCCTCCCCTCATGCCTAGGGAGACAATTTGGCCTCCCTCCCTCCTGCCTAGGGGAGCAATTTAAAGCCCTCCCTCCTCCTCATGCCTAGGGAGACAATTTAGAAAGCCCTCCTCCCTCCTCACGCCCTAGGGAGACAATTTAAAGCCCCTCCCTCCCTCCTCACGCCTAGGGAGACAATTTAAGCCCCTCCCTCCCCTCCTCACGCCTAGGGAGACAATTTAAAGCCCCTCCCTCCCTCCTCGCCTAGGGAGACAATTTAAAGCCCCTCCTCCTCCTCATGCCTGGGGAGACAATTTAAAGCCCCTCCCTCCTCCTCATGCCTAGGGGAGACAATTTAAAGCCCCTCCTCCCTCCTCATGCCTAGGGAGACAATTTAAAGCCCTCCTCCCTCCTCACGCCTAGGGAGACAATTTAAAGCCCCTCCCTCCCCCCTCACGCCTAGGGGAGACAATTTAGCCCCTCCTCCTCCTCACGCCTAGGGAGACAATTTAAAGCCCCTCCTCCCTCCTCACGCCTAGGGAGACAATTTAAAGCCCTCCCTCCCCTCCTCATGCCTAGGGAGACAATTTAGCCCCTCCCTCCCTCCTCCCACGCCCTAGGGAGACAATTTAAAGCCCCTCCCTCCTCCTCATGCCTAGGGAGACAATTTAAGCCCTCCCTCCCTCCTCATGCCTAGGGAGACAATTTAAAGCCCCTCCTCCCTCCTCATGCCTAGGGAACAATTTAAAGCCCCTCCCTCCCTCCTCATGCCTGGGGAGACAATTTAAAGCCCCTCCTCCTCCTCATGCCTAGGGAGACAATTTAACCCTCCTCCTCCTCATGCCTAGGGAGACAATTTAAAGCCCCTCCCTCCCTCCTCATGCCTAGGGAGACAATTTAGCCCCTCCTCCCCCTCACGCCTGGGGGCAATTTAAGCCCCTCCTCCTCCTCATGCCTAGGGAGACATTTAAAGCCCCTCCCTCCCTCCTCATGCCTTGGGAGACAATTTAAAACCCTCCTCCCTCCTCATGCCTAGGGAGACAATTTAAGCCCTCCCTCCCTCCTCACGCCTAGGGACAATTTAAGCCCTCCTCCTCCTCATGCCTAGGGAGACAATTCCCTCCCTCCCCTCCTCATGCCTAGGAGACAATTTAAACCCTCCCTCCTCCTCACGCCTAGGGAGACAATTTAAAAGCCCCTCCTCCTCCTCACGCCTAGGGAGACAATTTAAAGCCCCTCCCTCCCTCCTCATGCCGGGAGACAATTTTAAGCCCCTCCCTCCCTCCTCACTGCCCCTGGGGAGACAATTTAAAGCCCTCCCCTCCCTCCTCATGCCTAGGGAGACAATTTAAAGCCCCTCCTCCCCCTCATGCCCTGGGGAGACAATTTTAAGCCTCCCTCCTCCTCACGCCTAGGGAGACAATTTAAGCCCCTCCTCCCCCACGCCTGGGAGACAATTCAAAGCCCCTCCTCCCCTCCACCCTGGGGAACAATTTAAAAGCCCCTCCTCCCTCCCTCATGCCTGGGGAGACAATTTAAACCCTCCCTCCCTCCTCACGCCTGGGAGACAATTTAAGCCCTCTCTCCCTCATGCCTAGGGAGACAATTGCCCCTCCCCTCCTCACGCCTGGGAGACAATTTAAGCCCTCCTCCCCTCTGCCTGGGAGACATTCCCCTCCCTCCCCCCCCTCACGCCTAGGGAGACAATTTAAAGCCCCTCCCTCCCCCTCACGCCTAGGGAACAATTTAAAGCCCCTCCCTCCTCCTCACGCCTAGGGAGACAATTTAACCCCTCCTCCCCCCTCATGCCTAGGGGAGCAATTTGCCTCCTCCCCCCTCACGCCTGGGAGACAATTTGACCTCCCTCCCCTCACGCCTAGGGAACAATTTAAACCCTCCTCCCTCCTCATGCCTGGGGAGACAATTTAAAGCCCCTCCCTCCTCCTCACGCCTCGGGAGACAATTTAAAGCCCCTCCTCCCCTCACGCCTAGGGAGCAATTTAAGCCCCTCCCTCCCTCCTCATGCCCTGGGGAGACAATTTAAGCCCCTCCTCCTCCTCACGCCTGGGAGACAGTTCGCCCTCCCTCCCCCTCATGCCTAGGGAGCAATTTAGCCTCCTCCCCTCATGCCTAGGGAGACAATTTAAAGCCCCTCCCTCCCCTCCTCATGCCTAGGAGACAATTTTAAAGCCCTCCCTCCTCCTCATGCCTGGGAGACAATTTAAGCCCCTCCTCCCCCTCATGCCTAGGAGACAATTTAGCCCCTCCTCCTCCTCTCATGCCTGGGAGACATTTAGCCCTCCCTCCCCTCATGCCTGGGGAGACAATTTAAGCCCCTCCTCCCTCCTCTGCCTGAGAGCATTGCCCTCCCTCCCCTCACGCCTAGGGAGACAATTTAAACCCCTCCCCTCCTCCTCACGCCCTGGGAGACAATTTAAGCCCTCCCTCCCCCTCATGCCTAGGGAGACAATTTAAACCCCTCCCTCCCCTCCTCACGCCCTGGGGAGACAATTTAAAGCCCTCCCTCCTCACGCCTAGGGGAGACAATTTAAACCCCTCCCTCCCCCTCACGCCCTAGGGAGACAATTTAAAGCCCCTCCCTCCCCTCATGCCCTGGGGAGACAATTTAAGCCCCTCCTCCTCCTCACGCCTAGGGAGACAATTTAACCCCTCCCTCCCTCATGCCTGGGGCAATTTAGCCCCCCTCCCCCTCACGCTCAGGGAGACAATTTAAGTCCTCCCTCCCTCCTCATGCCCTGGGGAGACAATTTAAAGCCCTCCTCCCCCTCACGCCTAGAGACAATTTAAGCCCTCCTCCTCCTCATGCCTAGGAGACAATTTAAGCCCCTCCTCCTCCTCACGCCCTAGGGGAGACAATTTAAACCCCTCCCTCCTCCTCATGCCTAGGGACAATTTAAACCCCTCCCTCCCTCCTCATGCCCTGGGGAGACAATTTTGCCCCTCCTCCCTCCTCATGCCTAGAGACAATTTAAGCCCCTCCCTCCCATCCTCATGCCTAGGAGACAATTTAAAGCCCCTCCCTCCCTCCTCATGCCTAGGGAGACAATTTAACCCCTCCTCCCTCCTCACTGCCTAGGGTGACAATTTAAGCCCCTCCCTCCTCCTCACGCCTAGGGAACAATTTTAAAGCCCCTCCTCCCTCCTCATGCCTGGGGAGACAATTTAAGCCCCTCCTCCTCCTCATGCCTAGGGAGACAATTTAAGCCCCTCCTCCCCTCCTCACGCCTAGGGAAGACAATTTGCCCTCCCTCCTCCTCATGCCTGGGGAACATTTAAAGCCCTCCTCCCCCTCATGCCTAGGGGATTTAAAGCCCTCCCTCCTCCTCATGCCTGGGGGACAATTTAATGCCCCTCCCTCCCCCCTCACGCCTAGGGAGACAATTTAAAGCCCCTCCCTCCCTCCTCATGCCTGGGGAGACAATTTGCCCCCTCCTCCTCCTCACGCCTAGGGAGACAATTTAAGCCCCTCCTCCCTCCTCATGCCTAGGGAGACAATTTAAGCCCTCCTCCTCCTCATGCCCTAGGAAGACAATTTAAGCCCCTCCTCCTCCTCACGCCTGGGGAGACAATTTAAGCCCCTCCCTCCCTCCTCATGCCTGGGAGACAATTTAAAACCCTCCCTCCTCCTCACGCCTAGGAGACAATTTAAAGCCCCCTCCCTCATGCCTAGAGACAATTTAAAGCCCCTCCCTCTCCCCTCATGCCTGGGGAGACAATTTAAACCCTCCCTCCCTCCTCACGCCTAGGGAGACAATTTAAAGCCCCTCCTCCCCCTCACCTAGGAGACAATTTAAGCCCCTCCTCCTCCTCATGCCTAGGAGAGACAATTTAAGCCCCTCCTCCTCCTCACGCCTGGGGGTTTAAGCCTCCCTCCCTCCTCATGCCTAGGGAGACAATTTAAAGCCTCCTTCCCCCTCATGCCCTAGGGAGACAATTTAAGCCCTCCCCTCCTCACGCCTAGGGAGACAATTTAAAGCCCTCCTCCCCCTCATGCCTAGGGGGAGACAATTTGGCCCCTCCTCCCTCCTCACGCCTGGGGAGACAATTTAAGCCCCTCCCTCTCCCTCCTCACGCCTAGGGGAGCAATTTAAAGCCCTCCCTCTCCTCATCATGCCTAGGGAGACAATTTAAGCCCCTCCTCCCCCTCATGCCTAGGGAGACAATTTAAAGCCCCTCCTCTCCTCCTCACGCCTAGGGAGACAATTTAAGCCCTCTCCCCCCCTCATGCCTAGGGAGACAATTTAAACCCCTCCCTCCTCCTCACGCCTAGGGGAGACAATTTAAGCCCCTCCTCCCCCTCATGCCTAGAGACAATTTAAAGCCCTCCCTCTCCTCCTCATGCCTAGGAGACAATTTAAGCCCTCCTCCCCTCCTCCACGCCTAGGAGCAATTTAAGCCCTCCCTCCTCCTCACGCCTGGGGCAATTTAAAACCCCTCCTCTCCTCACGCCTAGAGACAATTTAAAGCCCTCCTCCCTCCTCACGCCTAGGGGGGCAACTTAAACCCCTCCTCCCTCACGCCTAGGGAGACACTTAAGCCCTCCCTCCCCCCCTCATGCCTAGAGACAATTTAAAGCCCTCCCCTCCTCACGCCTAGGGAGACAATTTCCCTCCTCCCTCCTCACGCCTAGGGAGACAATTTAAACCCCTCCCTCCCCCCCTTCATGCCTAGGGAGACAATTTAAAGCCTCCCCTCCTCCTCATGCCTAGGGGGCAATTTAAGCCCTCCCTCCCTCCTCCTCTGCCTGGGGAGACAATTTAAAGCCCTCCTCCTCCTCACGCCTAGGGAGACAATTTAAACCCCTCCCTCCTCTCCTCATGCCTAGGGGAGACAATTTAAACCCTCCTCCCTCCCCCTCCTCACGCCTAGGGAGACAATTTAAAGCCCTCCTCCTCCTCCTCACCCTGGGAGACAATTTAAAACC
Organism: Homarus americanus; assembly: GCF_018991925.1. Lineage (NCBI taxonomy): Eukaryota > Metazoa > Arthropoda > Malacostraca > Decapoda > Nephropidae > Homarus > Homarus americanus. The sequence goes on along the minus strand of NW_024744357.1, from coordinate 3,771,460 downwards.
CCTCCTCCCTCCTCATGCCTGGGGAGACAATTTAAAGCCCCTCCTCCCTCCCTCCCTCACGCCTAGGGGGAGACAATTTAAGCCCTCCCTCCTCCTCATGCCTAGGGAGACAATTTAAACCCCTCCCTCCTCCTCCTCACGCCTAGGGAGACAATTTAAAGCCTCCCTCCTCCCTCCTCACGCCTGGGAGACAATTTAAAGCCTCCTCCCTCCTCCTCACGCCTAGAGACAATTTAAACCCCTCCCTCCCTCCTCATGGACTCTCACACCAAATCATGGAAATAAAAGTTGACAATAAACACACGAATGACACTAAATAAAAGTGACTCATAAAAATAACAGAAACCAAAGGAGCCTCTCTCTCTCTCTCTCTCTCTCTCTCTCTCTCTCTCTCTCTCTCTCTCTCTCTCTGGAGGCACTGTAAGGCCTATACCACTCCCAGTCTTGTGTATTTTTAGGTGTTGATGACTATTGTATGTATGTATGTGGATGTATGTATGTGTGTGTATGTATGTATGCGTCTGTATGTATTTATTTTTGTCTGTATGTATGTATGTATGTATGTATGTATGTATAGTAATAATTTAGACTACACGGTCATTGACTGGCCTTAGTTATTAATGAAGTAAAGTTCTTATACATTATAACATCAACAACATTCCTGAAAGATAAACTTGGGGTTAGGTTAGGTTAGGTTATGGTTGGTTTGGTTAGGTTAGGTTAGGTTAGGTTAGGTTATGGTTGGTTTGGTTTGGTTTGGTTAGGTTAGGTTATGGTTGGTTTGGTTTGGTTAGGTTAGGTTAGGGTGGATAAATAATCTTCAGGTGAAATAAACTAGGGTGGTGATTCTTCAGGTGATCCGATGATTGGATACACTAACCCTCAGGTGTTTTACACAATACAGGTGAGTAGGTAATTAAGTGTATCGTGTCCTAGTTACACCCCAACGATTTCCACCCTGATACAGTCACGTCTCCTCTCGTCTGCCTTATGCGAACATTTATTTCTTTCCTTCCTTCCATCTTTCCTTCATCCCTTCATTCATCCCAGCGACTGAATTTCTACCCCCGGATAAAACTTCATATATGTCCTTCATCATACACGAATTATGATAATTTTTTATACACAACCTCGCCTATGATATTTTCTTTAGTGTATTTTCATCACTGTTATGCAAATTAACTTGTGTCTTTTTCCGTTATTGTGTTTTTCGTTATTTCATGCTTAAGGTATTCTGTTATTTTCTGTAGTTTTTCTAGTTTGGTAAATATGGTTTTCTCACTATTTTCTTGTAATGTGAGTTAGGTCTTGTTGTCTGATGTAATAATAATAATAATATACCACCAACACCAATAGATAAGTAAGACTAACCAGCAGCAACACCACAACACACACACACACAACACAACACCGCGCGCCGCCAACACTAGACCCCAACTGCCTCTGCCTGGCCAACCAACTCAACCACTACCACCACCACCGCCACCCAGCCTGCTCTTCCCTCTCCCAGCCAGCCAGCCAGTTTAGTCAGCCAGCCAGCCACCCACACAGCCATATGGTTAGTCATGCAGCCATATGTTTCCTTATAGCGCCATGGCCCCAACCAAAAGCAATATTTTATTTATTTTTTTTTTTTTTTAATTTTAAGTTTTTGCGCGCCATTCATGCGAACCGAACTGCGTCACTTCATTCATTCTGGTGAAACAAAATAGTATACAAACATCTCCTATTCTGCTATTTATATTGTTCATAGACATTGTTTATAATCATACTAGCAATTAATAATGAACATTTTCCATTGATCACATGAAGAATCACCACCCCCATTTTTTTTTTTAAATTAATTAACAATCATAATGATATTTTTAGGGCGAGAGGTTAGGTTAGGTTAGGTTAGGTAAGGTTTGGTTAGGTTAGGCTAGGTTAGATTAGGTAAGGCTAGGCTAGGTTTGGTTAGGTCCTTTTAGGTTAACGTTAGGGTTGTTTAATTTTCAGGTGAAATAAGCTGGGTTGATGATTCTTAAGGTGAAATAAGCTGGGGTGGTGATTATTCAGGTGAAATAAGCTGGGGTGGTGATTCTTCAGGTGAAATAAGCTGGGGTGGTGATTATACAGGTGAAATAAGCTGGGGTGGTGATTCTTCAAGTGAAATAAGCTGGGGTGGTGATTCTTCAGGTGAAATAAGCTGGGGTGGTGATTCTTCAAGTGAAATAAGCTGGGGTGTGGTGATTCTTCAGGTGAAATAAGCTGGGATGGTGATTCTTCAGGTGAAATAAGCTGGGGTGGTGATACACATTCCAGTAATCACTACAATCTCACCTACACAGTTCCCGTATGTTTATAAAAGGCACCTCAGCTTTCCCTCTACTGTTGATGTGTCTGGTATATACAGTGAACCCTCTCTTTAACGGACTTTATGGAGAGAGAGAAAATTCCGTTATATCGAGGGTCCGTTATATGTGAAACCCCCATCTAGCGAACTATATAGAGATGAAGGTCCGTTATATCGAGGGTCCGTTATATGTGAAACTCCCATCTAGCGAACTATATAGAGATGAAGGTCCGTTATATGTGAAACTCCCATCTAGCGAACTATATAGAGATGAAGGTCCGTTATATCGAGGGTCCGTTATATGTGAAACCTCCATCAAGCGAACTATATAGAGATGAAGGTCCGTTATATCGAGGGTCCGTTATATGTGAAACTCCCATCTAGCGAACTATACAGAGATGAAGGTCCGTTATATCGAGGGTCCGTTAAATATGACACCCACTCCCATCTAACGGATTGTATGAAGATAGAAGTGCGTTATATGGAGGTTTCACTCTGTGTCACATTTGGTCTTCTGGATGTTTAAGTATTAATCGCTAACAACCACTAATTACCTCTATTACTAATCATTATCCCTTTCCCCGCCTAAATAATTTTGGTGAAGTCATCGGGTCCAGAAGTGTTTACAAATATTAACCTCACCAAAAAAAAACAAGTCCCGCGCTCTCTCCCTCCTCCCCCAAATTTACTCACTTCCTTTTATAAACTGAGATCCCCAGAATGTACATTTGCGTTTCCACTTCTCTCGTTTGACCTTTAAATAAAATGAGCGTTGGCACGCAGAGTTGGATGGTGGGCTGGCTGGCTTGGCTGGCTAGTGGGCTGCCCACATGAAACACCGCCTATGTGCTGTGCTGCTGCTGCTAGGAACTGAAAATACATGTGTTTAGAAGTTGGCTAGGCTCTTCTTCACACACACACACACACACACACACACACACACACACACACACACACACACACACACCACCTAGAGTCTTAATTGCCAAGTATTCACACCGTACTCTCTATATTTATCCCAAATTAGAATAACAAAATAAAAAAAATACTAATCAGAGCTTAGTCACACACCTACTTGGACGTCATCTTGCATGTCATACTACATCACCTAACATCAGTGAGATATATAAATTCCCTCTTATGCTTCCAGTTAGGGGGAAACAATTAAATACATGACTCATTTTAGAATCTATCTTGATGTAGGCTAGATGTGCCAGGTAAGATGGGTAGGTCCCCCACCATCATGGGTTGTGGTGTGGTGTGTGGTGTGGTGTGGTGTGGTGTGGTGTGGTGTGGTGTGGTGTGGTGTGGTGTGGTGTAGTGTGGTGTGGTGTGGCACCACTGACATGATCTTTGCTGCCCGCCAGATACAGGAAAAGTGCAGAGAACTTCGTCGTGACCTGTACATTGCTTTCATCGACCTAACCAAGGCCTTCGACTCGGTCAACAGGGAAGCCCTCTGGCGGATCCTCAGCCGTTTTGGCTGCCCACCAAAGTTATTCGCCATTGTGAGGCAATTCTACGATGGCATGAACGGCAGTGTCCTACACAATGGCACCCAGTCTGAGTTCTTCCCCATCCAAACGGGGGGTAAAAAGGGTGTGTACTGGCACCAACTCTCTTTTCTATTTTCTTTGCTGCCTTCCTTACTCGTGCCAGTGCCAGTTTAGAAGGCGGATGTGGACATCCAGTATCAGATAAAGGGTCTTCTCAAAATAAGACGACTCCAGGCAGTAACAAAAGTGTCGGCAGCTTCCATTACTGAACTTCAGTGTGCAGATGACCTCCCCTTTGTCGCTCACACTAAACACAACCTACAGGAGATCCTGAACACCTACACAGATGCATATGCACACTTCGGCCTTGAGGTGAATGTACGTAAGTCTCAGATTTTCTTTCGGCCTGCCCCTGGTTCAGCCATCCAGCTTAACGGTACTACCTTCTCTAATGTTACCCACGTTCAGTATCTCGGCTCCCACCTGTCCACCACCGCGGACAACGATAAAGAGATTCAACATCGGATCAGATGTGCATCTCAAGCCTTAGGCAGACTCCATACCCGTGTCTTCAGCTGTAGGGAGCTGAAATTATCTACAAAGTTACACGTATATCGAGCAGTGGTCCTCCCCACCCTGCTATATGACAGCGAGACATGAATCACAAGCAGGGGGAACCTCAAGGCACTTGAAAACTTTCACCAACGTAGTCTACGTTCCATCCTCCGAGTTCGCTGGGAAGACAAGAGAACAAATGCCAGTATTCTCGCTGACACCAACTGTATAGTAGAGCGTTGAGGCTACCATTATCCATGAACAGCCATGGACTGGCCATGTTACCCGCATGGACGACAGTAGTCTGCCGAAGCAGCTACTTTACAGCCACCTAACGAATAGTAAACGGGCAACTGAAAAGGTATAAGGATAGTCTTAAGACAAACCTGTGTGCCTATTCGAGCCCTTGTGGTTATCAGCATATACCTGGATTTATATATATATATATATATATATATATATATATATATATATATATATATATATATATATATATATATATATATATATATATATAGTATATGTGTGTGTGTGTGTGTGTATAATTTGAGTCAATATTTGTTGCTATGTTAATTAGCATAAAGATGTGTTGTTGACTTTATGCAAGTCTCCCCTCGAGAGTGAAGTCACCATAGAAAACTGATTATAAACAAACCTTCAATTTGTTCCTTTAGAGCCTTTCTCTATCGTATTATTATTATTATTATTATTATTTGAGAGACTAATTTAGTTATTCATTATCATTTATCGAAAAATCTTTAAAAGGTTAAAGGAAACACTGTATTATATTTGGTAATGTCATCTGTTAATGGACATGATGAGTGTTGTCTTGTGTTTAACACCAGTTTTTCTTAACAAAAGAATTCCACGCTACTAGTAAACAAATAATCGACGTATATACAGTGTGAGTGTGTCAAGAAGATGATGGTTCCCTCCGATGACTTTTGGCAGGGTGGTGTGTGTGTGTGTGTGGGGAGGGCCATGTTGTGTAATGTACCACAGTTGGGGGTAGGATGATGTGTGCTGTTTATACACCTACACCTTGTTATTTCAGCTGGAGGGGAGGTGAGGGAGAGGTGTTTGTGTGTGTGCGTGTGAGTGACTACACAGCCCCTGGATAACCTAACCTAACCAAATCAACTAAATTTACGGCTTCGTCACTCACTCCCCGATCTTGGTCAAGTGCCACCATCATCACTATAACCACTACCATCACCACCACCACTACTACCACCATCATCACTACCACAACCAACAACAATATCACCACCACCACCACCACCACACCACCACCACTCCTCTTCCTCCAATATGACTGACAATTTGAGTTGCATCAGTCTGTTGTGTGTATACCGGGCCCTTCTTGACTGACTGACTGACTAACTGAGACACAATTGTACTTAATAAGAAAAAAATATAGTAATAAAGAAGAAGAAAAAGAAAGAAAGAAGAAGAAACAAGAGGAAGAATGGGAATAAAATCAATGGCACCTGTTCTTGTTTTGAAGTTGTAGATGGATCAGGATAATGTCAACGTATATCAGTGTCCCAAAACTACACACACACACACACACACACACACACACACACACACACACACACACACACACACACACACACACACACACAACTATACTAACATGTGATATATTTACTTTTTTTATTTTTTTCTCTTCCTCCTTCTTTTCGAAACAAGGCTAATAAAGTACTTGGGTTCATACAAAGGAGTGTTAGTTACAAGACTAGCGAGTTCACTTGGTTTATGCAGTTCAGTTCTGGTCACCGTACTTCAGAATGGTTATAGAATCCTAGAAAGAATTCAGAGGAGAATGACAAGACTAGTCCCGGGCATTAGGAACCTTGAGTACAGAGACAGGTTAAAGCATCTTAATTTGCACTCCATCGACAGACGTAGAGGAGGGCGATATGATCGGAGGTGTATAAATGGAAGTCAGGCTAAACAAAGGACATTACAAAGGTACTCATACTATCCAACCAGGAGCGAACTCGTGAACAATGGTTTAAATTAGACAAATTTAGATTTAGGCGCGAAATAGGTAAAATTGGTTTAGAAATAGAGGAGTGGATGAATGGAACAAGTTACCAAATACATTAACTCGAATACGCTGGATAGCTTCAAACATAGGTTGGATGGATATATGAGCAATAGAGGTTGGGTGTAAATGGGACTGCCGAGTATGGACCAATAGGCCCGCTGCAGTTTCCTCCATTCTTATGTTCTTCCTCCACACTGGCCTCACCCTCCACATTACTCTTCCACCCCCCTATCCGCTATCACTTACCCCTGCCACCTGCACCTCCTCCTCCAAACTACCCCAACAATACACCTCCACCACCACCTCCTCCACACATGCCTAGGTGACCACTCCATTGAAGGACCCTCCTGCCGTGTCAAGACAACGCCCCATTGTCGCTCCTCCATCCCCAAAAGGACATGTCTTCCTGCATTCCTTATATTCATATCAGTACACACACACACACACACACACACACACACACACACACACACACACACACACACACTCTCTACACCCACACCTCAACTCCTTCCCCCACCCCACCCTCCCCCAACCCCTTCATCCTCCCCTTTCCCTTCCCCACCACCACCCACCCCACCACCACAGCGTCCCCACACCACCACCACCACCACAGCATCACCCCCACCCCTCACACCACCACCACCACAGCGTCCCCTCATCACACCACCACCACAGCGTCCTCCCTCACACCACCACCACACACAGTCCCTCCTCACACCACCACCACCACCACAGTGTCCCTCCTCACACCACCACCACCACAGCGTCCCTCCTCACACACCACAGTCTCCTCACCATCATCACCATCAGGCGGCACCCGCAAGTCTCGTCCTGTCACCTCTACAACACGTGACACCTAATATTGATCTCATTTCCCCATAATATCCCAAATATCCCAAATTGTCCCCAAGTATCAGTGCCTCGCAGATGTCTCCACGCCAGGCTACATTCCTCTCTGGTCTCATGTGTCTTTCTTCATCGTGTACCCCTCCCTTCATACTGTATTCCCCACATGAAAACCGTGTTGGCAGGCAGCTCTACCACGCCCTTCTGAGTACAGTATATTCTCTCTACTTGTTGTACCTACACCCCTTCTCCCCCCTACCCCCCTTCTCCCCCTACCCCCTTCTCCCCTACCCTCTTCCTCCCCTACACCCTTCCTCCCCCCCCACACCTTCTTCCTCCCCCCTACCCTCTTCCTCCTCTACCTCTTCCTCCTACCCTCATCCTCCTACACCTCTTCCTCCTCCCTACCTCTTCCTCCCCTCACCTTCCTCCCCTTCACCTTCTTCCTCCCCTACACCCTCTTCATCCTCCTCCTACCTCTTCCTCCCCTACCTCTTCCTCCCTCACCCTCTTCCCTCTTCCTCCCCTACCTCTTCCTCCCCCCTCTTCCTCCTCCTACCCTCTTCCCTCTTCTCCCCCACCTCTTCCCTCCCCACCTCTTCCTCCTACACCTCTTCCTCCCCTACACCTCTTCTCCTCCTACACCTCTTCCTCCCGCCTCTTCCTCCTCCCTACACCCCTCTTCCTCCTCCTACCTCCTCCCCCCCTTCCTCCTCCTACACACTCTTCCTCCTCCTTCACCTCCTCCTACACCTCTTCCTCCCCCCACACCTCTTCCTCCTCCTACACCCCTCTTCCCTCCTCCTACCTTCCTCCTCCTACACCTCTTCCTCCTCCTCCTTCTTCCTCCCTCCTCTTCCTCCTCCTCCACCCCTTCCTGCTCCTCACACTCTTCCTCCTCCTGCACCTCTTCCTCCTCCTGCACCTTCTTCCTCCCCTACCTCTTCCTCTTCCTCTCCTACACCTCTTCCTCCTCTTCCTCCCCTTCCTCTTCCTCCTCCTACCTCTTCCTCCCACCTCTTCCTCCTCCCTCTTCCTCCCCTACACCCCTCTTCCTCTCTTACCTCTTCCTCTTCCTCCTCCCTACCCCTCTTCCTCCCCACCTTCTTCCTCCCCACCCCTCTTCCTCCCCCTACACCTTCTTCCTCCTCTACCTCTTCTCCCCCTCCCCTCTTCCTCCTCCTGCCTCTTCCTCCCCCTACACCTTCCCCTACCCTCTTCCTTCTCTTCCTCCTCCTACACCCTCTTCCCTCCCCTTCTTCCCTCCCACCCTCTTCCTCCTCCTACACCCTCTTCCTCCCCCACCTTCTTCCTCCCCACCTCTTCCTCCCCTACCTTCTTCCTCCTCCTACACCCTCTTCCTCCCCTTCTTCCTCCCCCTACCCTCTTCCTCCCCCCTTCTTCCTCCCCTACCCTCTTCCTCTACCTTCTTCCTCCTCCCCTACCTCTTCTCCCCCTCTTCCTCCTCCCTCCCCATCTTCTTCCTCCTCCCACCCTCTTCCTCCCCTACCTTTCCTCCCCTCTTCCCTCCCCTACACCTTCTTCCTCCCCCTCTTCCCTCCTACACCCTCCCCCTCTTCCTTCCCTACACCTCTTCCTCCTCCTACACCTTCTTCCTCCCCTATTCCTCCCCTACACCTTCTTCCTCCCCTACCTCTTCCTACCCTCTTCCTCTTCCTCACCTCTTCCTCCCCTCACCCTCTTCCTCCCCTACACCTTCTCCCCTACCTTCTTCCTCCTCCTACCTCTTCTCCCACCCCTTCTTCCTCCCCTCTTCCTTCCCCTACCCTCTTCCTCCTCCCCACCTCTTCCTCCCCTCACCCTCTTCCTTCCCCCTCTTCCTCTACACCCTCTTCCTCCTTCTTCCTCTTTATCCCCTGCCCCTCTTCCCTCCCCTTCTTCATCCTCCTCCCTCTTTTCTACCCCTTCTTCTCCCCCACCCTCTTCCTCCCTACATTTTCCTCTTCCTCCTCCTACACCCTCTTCCTCCCCCTCCACCTTCCTCCCCTACACCTTCTTCCTCCCCACCTCTTCCTCCCCTACACCTTCTTCCTCCCCCTACACTCTTCTTCCCCTACACCTCTTCCTCCTCCTCACCTCTTCCTCCCCTACCCTCTTCCCCCCTCTTCCTCCTCCTACACCTCTTCCCTCCCCTACACCTTCTTCCTCCCCTACACCCTCTTCCTCCCCCTACCTTCTTCCTCCCCTACCCTCTTCTCCCTCTCCCCCTCTTCCTCCCCCTACCTTCTTCCATCCTCCCCACCTCTTCCTCCCCCTACCCTTCTTCCTCCCCTACCTCTTCCTTCCCTCTTCCTCCCCTACCTTCTTCCCTCCCCCTACCTCCTTCTCCTCCTACCCTTCTTCCTCCCCACCTCTTCCTCCCCTACCTTCTTCCTCCTCTACACCTCTTCCTCCCCTACCTTCTTCCTCCCCTCTTACACCTTCTTCCTCCTTCCCTCTTCTCCCCCTTCTTCCCTCTACCTCTTCCTCCTCTTCATCTTACATCTTCCTCCTCCTGCACCTCTTCCCTCTCCTTCTTCCTCCTCCTACCTTCTTCCTCCCCTACACCTCTTCCTCCCCTACCTTCTTCCTCCCCCTACCCTTCTTCCTCCTCCTACACCCTCTTCCTCCCCCCTTTTTTTCACCTCTTCCTCCCCTACCCTCTTCCTCCTCCTACACCTTCTTCCTCCCCTACCTCTTCCCCTTCCCCTCTTCCTCCTCCTACACCCTCTTCCTCCTCTTCCTTCCCCCTCTTCCCTCCCCTACACCTTCTTCCTCCCCCTACACCTTCTTCCTCCCCCTACACCTCCTCCTACACCTTCTTCCTCCCCTACACCTCTTCCTCCTCCTACACCTCTTCCTCCTACACCCTCTTCCTCCCCTACTTATTCTTCCATCCCCTACCTCTATCCCCCTTCTTCCCTCTTCCTCTTTATCCCCTCACCTCTTCCTCCTCCCTCTTGCTCCTCTTACACCTTCTTCCTCCTCTACCTCTTCCTCCCCTACACCCTCTTCCTCTCCTACCTTTTATTTACCTCTTCCTCCCCTACTCCTTCTTCCTCCCCTCACCCTCTTCCTCCCCTACACCTCTTCCTCCCACCCCTCTTCCTCCCCCTACACCTCTTCCTCCCCTACACCTCTTCCTTCCCCTACCCTCTTCCTCCCCTACACCTTCTTCCTCCCCTACACCTCTGCTCCTCTACACCTTCTTCCTCCTCCTACACCTCTTCCTCCCCCACCTTCTTCCTCCCCTACACCTTCTTCCCTCCCCTACACCCTCTTCCTCCCTCCCTTCTTCCTCCTCTCCCTTCCTCCCTTTTCCTCCTGACTCTTCATCCCCTTACCCTCTTCCTCCTTCTTCCTCTTACCTCTTCCTCCCCTACCTCTTCCTCCCCTACCTTCTTCTCCTCCTACCCCCTTCCTCCCCCTCACCCCTTCCTCCTCTTACACCCTCTTCTCCCCTACCCTCTTCTCCCCTTCTTCCTCCTCCCCACCCTCTTCCTCCCCCTACACCTTCTTCCTCCCCTACACCTCTTCCTCCCCCACCTCTTCCTCCTCTTACACCCCCTTCCCTCTACACCCTCTTCCTCCTCCTACACCCTCTTCCTCCCCTACCTTCTTTCTCTACCTCTTCCTCCCTACCTTCTTCCTCTCCTCCCCTGCCTCCCCCTACACCTCCTCCCTACCTCTTCCCTTCTTCCTCCCCTACACCTCTTCCTCCCCTACCCTCTTCCTCCTCTCCTTCTTCCTCCCCTACCTCTTCCTCTCCTCTTCCTCCCCTCTTCTTCCTCCTCCTACACCCTCTTTACACCCTACACCTCTTCCTCCCTACCTCTTCCTCCCCTACCTCTTCCTCCCCTACACCTCTTCCTCCTCCTACCTCTTCCTCCCCCCTCTTCCTCCCACCCTCTTCCTCCCCCTACCCCTCTTCCTCCCCCTACCCTCTTCCTCCCCCACCCTCTTCCTCACCTCTTCTCCTCCTGCCTCTTCTCCCTACACTCTACCTCTTCCTTTCCCACCTCTTCCTCCTCCTTCACTCCTTCTTCCCTCTTCTTCCCCTCTTCTTCTTTCCTCCCCCCTTCCTCCCTTCCCTCTTCCACTCCCCTACCCTCTTCCTCCCCTCACCTCTTCCTCCCCTACACCTTCTTCCTCCCCTACTCTTCCTCCTCTCCACATTTTTTCTTCCCTTCCTCCTCCTACACCCTCTTCCTCCCCCACCTTTTTCCTCCTACACCCTCTTCCTCCCCTACCTTCTTCCTCCCCTACACCTCTTCCTCCCCTACACCTTCTTCCTCCCCTCACCTCCCCCTTCTTATCTCTCTTTCCTCCCCTACCTCTTCTCCTACCTTCTTCCTCCTACACCTCTTCCTCCCCCTCTTCCTTACCTTCTTCCTCCCTCTTCTCTTCCTCCCTACACTCTTTCTCCCTTTACCCCTCTTCCCCTCCTTTACTCCTCTTCACTCCCCTTCTTCCTCTACCCTCTTCCTCCCCTACATCTTCCTCCCCCTTCTTCCTCCCCTCCCTCTTCCCTCCCTCTTCCTCCTCTTCTCCCCCTACCCCCTTCACTCCTCTTACACCCTCTTCCTCCACCTTCTTCCTCCCCTACACCTCTTCCTCCCCTACCCCTTCACTCCTCTACCTCTTCTTCTCCCACCTTCTTCCTCCCCCTACCTTCTTCCTCCCCCTACACCTCTTCCTCCCCTCCCTACACCCTCTTCCTCCCCTACACCCCCCTTCCTCCTCCCTCTTCCTCCCTCTTCCTCCCCCCCACCTTCTTCCTCCTCCTACACCCTCTTCCTCCCCTACACCCTCTTCCTACACCCTCTTCCTCCTTACACCTTCCTCCCCTACCCTCTTCCTCCTCCTCTTCTCCCTTCTTCCTCTACCTCTTCCTCCCTACCTTCTTCCTCCCCTACCCTCTTCCTCCCCTACCCTCTTCCTCCCCCTACACCCTCTTCCTCCTCCTACACCCTCTTCCTTCCCCTACACCTTCTTCCTCCCCTACCTCTTCCCTCCCCCCTACACCTCTTCCTCCTCTTCACCCCTTCTCCTCCCCTACCTCTTCCTCCCCTACACCCTCTTCCTCCCCCATTACCCTCTTCCTCCCCTCTTCCTCCCCCTACACCTCTTCCTCCCCCTCTTTCCTCCCCCTTCCTCCTACACCTCTTCCTCCCCCTCTTCCTCCTCCTACCTCTTCCTCCCCACCTTTCCTCCTACACCCTTCCTCCCCTACCTCTTCCTCCCCTACCTCTTCCTCCCCCACCTCTTCCCTCCTCCTACCTCTTCCTCCTCTCCCCTCTTCTCCCCTTTTTCTTCCTCCCCTACTTTTTTTTATCCTCTTCTCCCCTACCTTCATCTACCTCTTTCCTCTGCCCCTTCCTCTTTCATCCTGTCTTCCTCCCCCTACACCCCTTCCTCCTTCATCATCCCCTCTTCCTCCCCACCCCCTTCCCATCTCCCCTTTACTCCTTCTCTCCCTTCATCTCCCCTTCTCCCCTCTTCCTTCCTCCTCCTACCTCTTCATCCCCTTCCTCCTCCCACCCTCTTCCTCCCCTACCCTTTTCCTCCTACACCTATCTCTTCACTCCCCTCATCTCTTCCTCCCTCTTCTCTCCTTTTTTTTTTTTTCCCCTACCCTCTTCCTCCCCTACACCTCTTCTCTCTTTCCTTCACTCTTTTCCTCTCCTTTTCTTCATCTCTCTTCCCCTTCCTTCCTCCCCCCACAATGCAGTGTGATGTCTGTCTGTGGTGGTGATGGTAAATACTTAAAATTTGTGTTAAACCATGTGTCTCTCTAACATAATCACCTTCTTATTACACAAATTGCTTACCTTATTATACAATGTTTGGTATTTTGTTGTTATTTCTTTTATATTTATATTTATATCATATTATATTAATATGGTAGTAGTATGTCACTAAGTATGTTTCCCTTTGAAACTGGTAAATACTAAATGTATTTATAAGCATCTACCCTCCCTCTCTTCCTCTCTCTCTCCCCCTCTCTCTCCCTCCCTCCCCTCCCTCCCCTCCCTCCCCTCCCTCCCCTCTCCTCTCCCTCTCCTCACCTGACATCCACACCTCCTCCTCTCTTCCCCTCCTCCCTCCCTACCTCCTCCCTCTCTCTCCCTCCTCCCTCCCTCCCCTCCCTCCCTCCCTCCCTCCCCTCCTCCTCCTCCTCCCTCCTCCCTCCCTTGTCCTCTCCATCACCTGACGTCCCCCCTCTCCCTCCCTCTAACCCCTTCCCTTCCTTCTTTATACTTACCTCCTCCCTCCTTCCTCCTCCTTCCTCCCCTCACCTCCCCCTCCCTCCTTCCTCCCTCACCTCCCTCCTCCTTCCTCTTCCTACCTCCCTAGTTCCCTCCTTTCACCATCCCTACACCCATCCCACCTCTATCCCACCTACACATCCCTCACTATCCACCTACACATCCCACACTCTGTCCCACCATCCACACTCCTTGTCCACCTACACCACATCACACATCACTATCCACCTACACACATCCACACTCCATGTCACCACATCACACACTCACCCTCACCTACACCACATCCACACACTATCTCACACCCCACCACATCCCTCCTGTCACCTACCACATCCACACTCACTATCCACCTACACCATCCACACACTCACTATCCACCTACACCACATCCACACTCAAGTGTCTTGTCTTAGACCGAGTGAGGAAGTGTTGCAGCCTTCTTTCATAAGCTACATTCTTACACTCCAGGTATTACACTCCAAATTTCTACACTCAGAATTTCTACACTCCAGAATTTCACACTCAGAATTTCTACACCTCAGAATTCCACACACACTCAAGATTCTACACACTCCAGGGTATTACATGCTCATAATCATTGCCCTCATAATTCCTGCACTCAGGTACTACACTCAAATTCTACACACTCAGAGTACTGCACTCAGTCATTGCACCCTCATAATTCCTACACTCAGGAATTCCTCACACTCAGGAATTCTACACATAATTCCCACACACTTGTACTACACACTCACTCCTCAGTCCCACTCAGGATACTACACACTCAGAATTCCTACACACTCAGAATTACTACACACTCCAAATCATTGCCTCGTTCTACCTCAGGTTCTTACACTCCAGAATTCCTACACACTCAGAATTCCTACACACTCAGAATTCCTACACACTCCAGTGCCAGACCCAAGCAGCCTTTGTGTGAACTGTAACACCTTGAGTTAATATTGTTTAGAAAAATTAGACACACTGGTACCTGTTTCAGTGATGGTAATTGGGATACCTTTATGTTATTAGTAAATCACACACACTTACCTCTACCTGTGATGGAAAGGTTTTTTCTGACAGTGATTGATCTAACTATACCTGTGATTTAGGTGATTGAGTCTGTAATTTTCCTCACAGGTGCACGACGCTTGGGTTAATTAATAGTTACCTCTTGAATCTACCTGTATTAATTCGTCATGTTAAAGGTGTGTTGGTTACCAGTTATCTATCTGTCTGTCCTTCACTGTCTATTAGTCTATCCATCTAACCTCTTAGTCTATCCATCTCAATGTTGGTGTATTATTATTCATTAAATATATTACATACATACATACATACATACATACATACATACATACATACATACATACATACACTAGTTAATACTGTTCATTGTAATTTTATTATTTGTCACATTGTCTTGTATTGTACATTGTAGTGTGTGTGTGTGTGTGTGTGTGTGTGTGTGTGTGTGTTGTGTGTGTGTGTGTGTGTGTGTGTGTGTGTGTGTGTGTGTGTGTTCAATACCTAGTGAACGTTTTGTTAGCCCCTCCAGTTTCTCTGGAGAACAATAAAATCTAAGCACTTGTCTATCCTTGTGGTTGTGTGTCTGTCTGTCTTTCCGTGTTTGTATATTTCTGTATCTATGTGTTGTGTGTGTGTGTGTGTGTGTGTGTGTGTGTGTGTGTGTGTGTGTGTGTGTGTGTGTATTCTTAACCAATGTGTGTGTTTATAGCGTTGATGGGCAGATGAGAGATAGAGATTTACAAATACAGGGGCAGGCATATGAGAGACAGGGGTGAGGAGGTGAGGGGGAAGGTGAGGAAGTGAACGGTGAGTGGCAAGGTGGAGGTTTTGTCACGTCGCCAAATTAACAAGATGCACCATTCCCACACTGTCCCACACTCTCCCAGGCTCTCCCACAGTCTATCTCTCTCCCAGGCACTCCCACACTCACGCTGGCATTTCCCATTCCTTTGTCCCCCTTCTTGTCTCCACGCTCTTCTGGCCTAGTTCTTGGCAATCACTTCCAGTCACCAGCCAACACTCTCCCCACACTCTCTCTCTCCCTCTGCCACTCTCCCACACACTCTCTCTCTCTCTCCCACCAGCCAACACTCTCCCCACACACCTCTCTCTCTCTCCCAGCCAACACTCTCCCACACACACTCTCTCTCTCCCCACAGCCAACACTCTCCCACACCTCTCTCTCCCACCAGCCAACACTCTCCCACACACTCTCTCTCTCTCTCCCACCAGCCAACCTCTCCCACACACTCTCTCTCTCCCACCAGCCAACACTCTCCCACACCCTCTCTCTCTCTCTCCCACCAGCCAACACTCTCCCACACCACCTCTTTCTCTCTCCCACCAGCCAACACTCTCCCACACACACACACTCTCTCTCTCCACCAGCAACCTCTCCCACCGAACACTCTCTCTCTCCCACCAGCAACCTCCCCCCACTCTCTCTCTCTTCTCCCACCAACCTCTCCCACACACCTCTCTCTCTCCCACCAGCTAACTCTCACACTCTCTCTCTCTCTCTCCAGCCAACACTCTCCCCACACACACCTCTCTCTCTCCCACCAGCCAACACTCTCCCACACACACTCTCTCTCCCACCAGCCAACACTCCCCCACACCTCTCTCTCTCCCCACCAGCCAACACTCTCCCTCTCTCTCTCCCACTCTCCCACACACTCTCTCTCTCCCACCAGCCAACCTCTCCCACACACACACTCCTCTCTCTCCCACCAGCCAACACTCTCCCCACACACTCCTCTCTCCTCCCACCAGCCAACACTCTACACACTCTCTCTCCCTGTGCCTCCCACACACACTCTCTTTCTCCCACCAGCCTCTCCCCACACTCTCTCTCTCTCCTACCAACACTCTCCCACACACTCTCTCTCTCTCTCTCCCACCAGCCAACCTCTCCCACACACTCTCTCTCTCTCCCACCAGCCAACACTCTCCCACACACACTCTCTCTCTCCCACCGCAACACTCTCCCACACACACACTCTCTCTCTCCCTGTCCTCTCCACACACTCTCTCTCCCACCAGCCAACCTCCCACCAGCCAACCTCCCACACACTCTCCTCTCTCCCACCAGCCAACACTCTCCCACCTCTCTCTCTCCCACCAGCCAACACTCTCCCACACACCTCTCCCACCAGCCTCTCCTACACACTCTCTCTCCCACCAGCCAACACTCTCCCACACACACACTCCCCCTCCTCCTCTCCATTATAGAGACGAGAGACGCTTTCCCACTATTGAGAGACAAGTTTCAGCTTGGCAGTGCCAAAACTAATCTTATGAATCAATCTTAGTGCCACCTTATGAACCAATCTTAGTGCCACCCTTATGGACCAATCTTAGTGCCACCCTTATGAACCAATCTTAGTGCCACCCTATAGACAATCTTGGTGCCACCTTTTGAACCAATCTTAGTGCCACCTTATGGACCATTCTTAGTGCCACCCTTATGAACCAATCTTAGTGCCACCCTTATGGACCAATCTTAGTGCCATCCCCATGAACCAATCTTAGTGCCACCTCATGAACCAATCTTAGTGCCACCCTTTAGACCAATCTTAGTGCCATTTAAAGTTACTTGATTAGACAATCTTAGTGCACCCTTTAGACCAATCTTAGTGCCACCATTATGGACCAATCTTATCCCCACCCTTATGGACCAATCTTAGTGCCACCCTTAGAACCAATCTTGTGCCACCTTAGACCAATCTTAGTGCCACCCTTATAGACCTATCTTAGTGCCACCCTATGAACCATCTTTGACCTCATGAACCAATCTTAGTGCCACCCTTATGGACCAATCTTAGTGCCATAAAGAGACATCTGCTGTATAATGAACACACACACATACACACACGCACACACACACACACAAATATTAACCAATGAAACATGATCCAGCGGACACAACAGAATCTTTATGATAGAAATATGTGTGTGTGTGTGTTGTATGTGTGTGTGTGTGTGTGTGTGTGTGTGTGTGTGTGTGTGTGTGTGTATTCTATGATAACTAAGATAATGTCTCATAATAATTATTCTACTGCTGTTTGATTATTATTGGCTGTCCAGGTAGCAGTTATTTCCCTAGTGATTTTACCTTGGGAGTCAACCGCTGTGGAGGAGGCCTTGCGGTCACTTCTCTCACACACACACACACACACACACACACACACACACACACACACACACACACACACACACACACACACACACACACACACACACACACACACACACACACACACACACACACACACACACACACACACACACACACACACACACACAATTTTTTCAGAATTGTTTTGTATTTTTCTAAGAATTTGGATCACCTGAAGATTACTTCCCTCCCTGATTATTTTTGATGATTAAATTAAACACCTTAACCTACTTCTAACACAACCTAGCCTAACTAACCTAACCTTTAACCCTAACCTAACCCTAACCTAACCTAACTCAACCTAACCTAACCTAACCAGCGATCACCTGAAAATTACACCTATAATTAAACACCCTTACGCTACCTTGGGGGAGGGGTGGGGATTGGTGTGGAAATGGGTTTAGGTTAGGTTAAATATGGATTAGGTGGTTAATCTTCAGGTGTTATAAGCAGGGGAAATGAGGGGTTAATCTTGAGGTAAATCAGCCTGTTACAACACAACAGTTAGAGACGCTGACCACCACCTCAGTGTCTTAACTTACCATGAAAGCGGCGGTGTGTGTGTGTGTTTGTGTGTGTGTGTGTGTGTGTGTCATTAGTCGACCATTGTCAAGTTAACCATACTGCATCACGCAATACTCTGCCTCTCTTACACACACACACACACACACACGCACACACACACACACACACACACACACACACACACACACACACACACACACACACACACGACACTGCTGAACAAAATAAATCTTTACCTTTAATTAGTCCGTGAATACAAACACTTTGGTAGCCGTGTCAACAAACACAGAGGGGGGGGCAGGGAAGAGGGGACAGGGGAAGAGGGGCAGGGGAAGAGGGGAGTCGGTGAGAGAAGTGAGGGAGATGAGGAGAAGGAAGAGGAGGGACGAGGAGGAGAGAATGAGGAGAGGGAAGAAGAGGAGAGAGAGAGAGAGAAAGGAAGTTGGAGGGGTTGATATATCATTAACCTCTTCCCTCTCCTCCCTCCCCTCCCCTCCCTCCCCGGTGTAAATAAACCCTTAATCTCTCCTCTCCAACCTGTAATTAGCTCCTAGGGGGGGGGATAATCTATATACTTTATAACTGAGCCAATTAACTCCTAATACCGTGTCCCAATTGTGGTTTCTATACCATCCCTATTATACTAATTGAACCAGATACGTTCAGGTATATATACTAGATCGAAATATTAAGGTATTGTCGATTAAATTTCCCGTGTATATCTGATCACTGGATAGAGTAATGTTAGTAAGGTTAGGTTTGGTTAGGTTAGGTTAGGTTAACATTAGGGTGTAGTTTAATCTTCAGATGCAATAAGCTACAGGGTGTCTAATCTTCACATGATTGTTTTTTGTATCAGTCTCATGGGCCGGATTTCTCACCACTGTTATTTCCTCACCTCACAATGGGTAGTTTAGCCCACGACAATAACACCTGCACTTAACCCACCTCTCTTGAAAGGCCTGTGTGAACAATGGTGAAGTGTAGTTACGTCCGTGTGTGTGTGTGTGTGTGTGTGTGTGTGTGTGTGTGTGTGTGTGTGTGTGTGTGTAATAATGATAATAATAATTAGCGGTTTATTGAAAAAATTCTGCAGCCCGAAGGCTGAAAATATTCATTGGACATAAATGACTTATTACATACATTGGTGGTTTAACAAAAGCCTTCATTAGAGAAAGGTAAAGGAACATACAGTGAACATACAGATTAATGTAGGTGTTGAACAGCAAACTTGTAGTGTAGTAACTCCCTCCCAGATGGTGTTAGGAGGAACTCACGTGGTGTAGTAGTTCCCTCAGATGGTGTTATGAGGGACCTGGCGTGGTGTAGTAATTCCCTCGCAGATGGTGTTATGAGGGGCCTCACGTAGTGTAGTAATTCCCTCACAGATGGTGTTATGAGGGACCTCACGTGGTGTAGTAATTACCTCACAGATGGTAAAGCAAGTAGCCCATGGTGGTAACCCCTCACGGATGGTGTTATGAGGGACCTGACGTGGTGTAGAAATTCCCTCACAGATGTTGTTATGAGGGACCTCACGTGGTGTAGTAATTCCCTCACAGATGGTGCTATGAAGGACCTCACGTGGTGTAGTAATTCCCTCACAGATGGTGCTATGAAGGACCTCACGTGGTGTAGTAATTCCCTCACAGATGGTGCTATGAAGGACCTCACGTGGTGTAGTAATTCCCCCACAGATGGTGCTATGAGGACCTCACGTGTGTAGTACTCCTCAGATGGCATGAGACTGACGGTGTAGTAATTCCCTCACAGATGGTGTTATATGAGTGAGGGTCCCGTGGCCTATCGTAGACGGATTAACACATCGCTGAAGCAGCAGCGGGTCTCACCGCCGTTATCACTGGCACTCTGGGACCCCACTGTGTGAAGGTTAACTTGGGTATGACTGTTACTGTTGAGTTGTTCTCACTGGACTTAGCTAATCATTGTTCACCACTGTTCACCTCTGTTTAACACTGGTTCCATTCCTTTCCTAAATGAAATTGTAACTTCTGGCGAGAACTTGTTGATATTCCGGTGGGGAGGAGGGTTCAGGGGAGGGAGTTAGTATGGGTACGTCTTGACCCTTCGGTGGTCAAGGATGTAGTGTGTGTGTGTGTGTGTGTGTGTGTGTGTGTGTGTGTGTGTGTGTGTGTCTCGTGTTTCTCAGCACATCACTTGGTCAGGATTTTCTCTCAAGGGGGTGGGGGCATCGTGTGAAATATCTCTCTCTGTTAATAACCTTTACTGAGACCTAGTGAACGGTGCTTAACAACACACACACACACACACACACACACACACACATACACTAAGCTCTTAGGAAAACAATATCATATTTATCTTATATTTATTTAATAATAATAATAATAATAATAATAATAACATTAATAACAACAATAATAACAACAACAACAACAACAACAACAACAACAACAACAACAACAATAATAATAATAATAATAAAATACAATACACTCTCATATATACCTAACCCTCCCACCCCCCCTCACTTAACCTAACCTAACCAAACTTAAAAGTCCAACCTCATTTAAACCCAACATATTGTACCCATATATAGCATCTTCAGTGATAGTGCGACCCGAAATATTTCAGTCACGTCTTCTGACCTTGACGCCGTAACGCCCCCTCCGTCAGGTGTTGCCCCTCTGCTACAGGTAGGTACTGGGTTAAAATGCTTGGCTGCCGGATGCTAGCGCGTGTTGATGTTGTCTGTTGATGAGCGAATTCTTACCTGTGTGTACCTGTGTTTTGTCTGCTGTGCGTGATATATTTCCTGTCTGCCGTCCTTGTATATCATGTAGTATTAGTAGTGATGTGTGTGTGTGTGTGTGGTAGTAGTAGTATGTATGTGTGTATATATACAGTGTGTGTGTGTGTGTGTGTGTGTGTGTGTGTGTGTGTGTGTGAATATCTGTCTTTTCCTTGATACATCCGAGATAGATACCACCACCACACCACCACCACACCACCATACCTTACACCCCACCTCACCACCACACCATACCTTTTACCTCACACCACCCACATCGCACTTTTCACCTCATGCCACCACACCATCCCTTACCCCACCCCTCACACCACCTTACACCCAACCCTCCACACCACCACACCATGCCTTGCACCCCACCTCATACCACCACACCACCCCTGCACCTCACACCACCACAGCATACCTTGCACCCCACCCTCACACCACCACACACGCCCACCCCAGCCTACACACCATACCTTTTTACCCTCATACCACCACACCATCCCTTGCACCCAACCCTCACACCACCACACCATACCTTGCACTCCACCCTCACACCACCACACCATACCTTGCACACCACCCTCACACCACCACACCATCCCTTGCACACCACCCTCATACCACCACACGAGTCTACCAAAGTGTACCGAAAACCACACTACCACACTATACCACCACACTGGGTCAACACTGGTTTATTAAAGTATACCTGTTTACCTGTGTTCTCTCACAATCACCACTACACAGATTTGGTTTATAATGTCATGTTGGCACTTAACCATTTGAGGACGATGGTTTAACGGTTAAACCATCGTCCGTTATATCGATGGGTCCATTAGATATGAAACCTCCTCTAACGGATTATATTGAGAGCAGTCCGTTGTATGGAGAGAAAAATCCGTTATATGGAGAGAAAGTCCGTTATATGGAGAGAAAGTCCGTTATATGGAGAGAAAGTCCGTTATGTGGAGAGAAAGTCCGTTATGTGGAGAAAAAGTCCGTTATATGAAGGTTTCACCGTATTCGTTACTTCCTATATTATAATAGTGACTGACAGAATAACCTTTAAAGAAAAAGAGATAGGTCGTGCAGGTCAGATAAGGTCAACAGAGGAAACGAAATAAACACAGGAGCAATGCTGAGGTCATCTGGGTTGACCTTGGGTGGGGGGGGGGCATTCAGGTGTCGACATGATAGTCAGGGAGTTAAACAAAGTCAGCTGGATTAATACGTTCTACACGAATTGACACGGGGTCAAAAAAGTCAGTAATTCGATATGGGGTCAGAGCTACAGAGTACATCGGTTCATAACAATCGACAAGGGGTCAAACAAGGTCAACAAACTCGACTTGTGGGTCACAACTCTACACGGGGTCACAACAAAATCGACACGGGGTCAAAAAAGATCAACAAACTCAACACAGGGTCAGAGCTATAGAGTACACGGGGTCAGAGCTATAGAGTACACAGGGTCAGAGCTATAGAGTACACAGGGTCAGAGCTATGGAGTACACAGGGTCAGAGCTATAGAGTACACGGGGTCACACGGGGTTACCGAGTAGTTCCTCCGTCGGGTGAGGGAAGGACTCCGCCAGTAGCTGCCTTGTTGAGGATCCTGACCGACCATCCAGCCGCTCTCCTCCTGCGGCCAACACAGGTCACACGAAGTCAAGACACAGAAAGCGACAACACGTAAAGGATTTGTAAATAAAGTTAATAAAACAACATGAAGAAACAAAAGGAGACGAACTTTAATGAAACAATAATATTTAACACTGATGTTCATGTGTTAACAAAAATATTATGGTGTTATTAATATTGTTGATGATTACTATTTAAATTGTAAGTGACTAAAACATCATGAGTGTCAGAGTGTCAACTGCCTGGCCCATATAGTCACCACAGTCCCTGCCATCAATATTATCCCTAACTGAAGAATTGTTATTTTCTTTTGTAATATACTGTATTATCGTTCTTCAACACCAAGTCAATTTATGCATTAGACATAAACTATATAAAGTAGCAAATATTTAATAAAGAAAAAAAAATCCTGGATATTTTTTTTAAAACGATTCTATATTATTTTTTGTCTCACTGTAATGTAGTGTTATAATTGGATATTAATTCTGTCCTTCACCTTTAAGTCAATCCTTAACCTGTATTGTTACACTGACAATTAAGAGAAATATTTATAATAGTAACCTCAATGGATCCGGACCCAACTGAAATGTGCGCCTCGGTAAGAAAACATCAACAAAGAACGTTCATAGAAAATGGTCGTGTCTAAGAGTCAAGGGAGAACTATGTTGGAGGGCTAGTGAGTGTTCCGTGATGGCTGTATGGACGACCAAGCACTGGAGTCACGAGGCATTATATAGTCTGTATGACATTATTATGACGATACGTGTAAACAATAACATATCGTTTTTGTTGTCTGTATGTAAAGTAAATACATATACTGTACAAAACGAATTATTGGCATTTTATTGGATTACGTGAAGATTCGGCACCCCAGCTTATTTCACCTGATGATTCCACACCCTAGCGCTACCTTGGGGGTGGGGTAGTTAGGTTAGGTTAGGTTAGGTTAGGTTAGGTTAGGTTAGGTTAGCGTTCAGTTAGGTTAGGACGTCTAATCATCAGGGGAAATAAACTAAGGTGCCTAATCGTCACTTTACTCATTTCATCTTGTATGTAAACCTCTTGTAAACACAGGTGTCATTATCGTTGCTGTTTATAAAGTAAATTTGTAAATAAGAGAATATATTATACCTTCTGGGTGTACACTAATCTTGCTGAACTTTACAAATCACTCGGATGTAAACTACTATTAATAATTTACCGTCAGCGTAGACCATTTCTCAGTAAGGAAAATCTTACCTTTTCGGTGTATAAACTCAGACAATAAATAAAGGTCAAATCAACTGAAGAATCTCCACACTCCCAAGCTTATTTCACTCAAAGATTAACCACCCTAACCTAACCTAATCTAACCTCCCAAGCGTATTTCACCCAAAGGTTAACCACCCTAACCTAACCCCGCCCTCACGTAGCGTTAGGGCGGTTGGGTGTGTGTAGAGATTCCTCAGGTGATTCTCAGAGGTCAATTCTCATCTTACCTGTGCGAAGTTTTTCTCCTTACGAGTGTTCCTTTCTCTCTTGCCCTCCATTATCTCCACTCTTATCTAGTCCTCTGTCGCGTCGAGGTGCTCTTGTTCACAGTTAAATTAGACCTTCACTAGATCACTTCTGTATAACGTGACGAGTCTCTGTATATCCGACACACACACAAACACACACTCTTGTTTTAATTCTTGAGACCAACGCTACTTTCAAGTTATGTCTTATCACAGAAACTATACCACACGTGAATGTAAAGTGTTGATTCGCTTTTTTTTTTCTTCTTTTCTTTCCACGACCTCACACCTTCAACATCAGAGTCTCTTGGTTACCACTTGAGTGTAGTAAAAAAAAACAGTCCTGTTATCTTAAGCACTGAGCACTTCTCTCTTATTTTTTTCTTCTTTTATTTTTCTAAGCTCGCCAGATACACACTAGAGCCCCTGGCACCGCATCACAGCACTATCACGGTAAAGGAAATCGCTTAAGGATTCCCCGTTAAAACTCGCCCCGAACCAAGAGGGTTGACGGTCGCTGCTGGAGAGAGAGAGAGAAGTCGAGGGTTCGTTGCGCTGCGTCTCGGAAGTCGTTAGTTTGTCGATGACACTCGGAGGAGGAGGACCGGGCGTCGCTCTGCACCTGAAACGACAAATAAACAGTGTGAGGGCCAGGTTATCCAGGTAATTCCTTCAGACACATGTTAATCAGAGTTTAGGAACACTTCATTTCCACTTATGGTCAGCGTGTGAGCGGTGGGGCAAGTCGTACTGTCGAGCGTTCTAAATACGCAACAACGCCGCCGGCGAGATGCATCGTGTCTGTGGGCAGCGGACGCCGCCACCAGCACGACCATCACAACACCACACACACGCCTCCACGCCCTCACTCACTCACTCACCAGGAAGGGTCAGCACATGAAGAAGGCGACGGTAGGGGCTCTAGATCAGCAGCAGCCCGGCACTAGTGGCCACATAACACCACAACACTACAACGCGGCCGCTACTCTGCCCTCACCAAGACACTCTGCCACAGTCGAGCCAAAGGAGTTCACGGGCCCACTGCCAAGTCGCACAACCCACTCCCTCCCTCCTCCCTTGTGAGGTGCAGCGGAATTTTGGGTATTGAGAACCTGATTACCGCAAGACGACACATTATCCCTCATGACACTGAACATACACTTTAGGATACAGGTGTGACCTCAACACCTCCCCTCTCCCCTTGTAAGATAAGACTGCGACAAGGTATAGATTACACACCTGTGAGACACCTTCCTCCTTGAATACCCAGGTACGTAACAGTCCAACCTTGACCTAAAACCGTGTGGAAATCATGTCACACACACACACACACACACACACACACACACACACACACACCGACTATTAATACTCTCCCTCTGTTTGCAGGAGCTCTCATGGCACTTGTCGTGGGGCTGCGACACACTTCACGGTCGCTGACGTTCGTACATCTCTGCCACTGAAAATTTCCGCCTCCACCTGTACCTCATAGTGACGCACACAGGGGCGTCATAGGTTGTGTGACCATGTGTGTATTTAAGGATGAAGGGCGGAGGAGTAATTAGTATCCCTCTCTGAAGTGTGTGTGTGTGTGTGTGTGTGTGTGTGTGTGTGTGTGTGTGTGTGATTATATGGAACAAAGCTCTTAAAGGTCGTAATCTGTTGCTACCTTACTGAAGACACGTCCCTCTTACGACTACACGCTGGTATGTGTGTGTGTGTGTGTGTGTGTGTGTGTGTGGGGGGGTAGTGTAACAGTAACGCGTCATGACCACAGTAAAGGGATGTGTCACTGACCTCATAACACGGCAGTGATTCAGGTGACAGGTGAAGGGTCGTGTCGTGTGCCTTATCCTCCAAGAGTCAACATGAGGTATAAGGGTAATAATCCTCCTCCTCCTCGCATTTTTACCTCACCAACATCATATCTGGCATGACCACTCACTCACTATCACCGAGGTTAGGAGTACGAGGAGGAACAGGAGGAGGAAGATGACGAAGGAAAGGAGGAGTAGGAAGGGGAATAGGAAGATGAAGAGGAGGAAAAGGACTAAGAAGAAGAAGAAAAATAGGAGCAGGTGACAAGAGTGGTAATGCTTGATATTTACATAATCCATTTATTAATTTACAAACATTTATTTATACATGTAGTTAGAGGGAGATCTACTGGAGGACGACACACACACACACACACACACCGATACTAATACCCTCTCAACCCTTACTTCTTCCGACCCTGTCATCTCAACACACGGGTTACAGAAAGGGAGGGATGAGAGCCACTCCCTTCCTCCCTCACCCTCTACTCCCTCCCTCACCCTAGACACATCACACGTTGAACCAACATGTGTCAACAAGTTGTGGGGCCGTAAACGTTGATTTAATGTAAACAAACGAGGCTCGACACGTAAAACTCCCCCTTCTGGATGGTCGTAATATATGTTGGTGTAGGGGGGACCTCCTCCCCTTGGTGGCACGTCAAAAGGGGCCCCCTACTGTCCTCTCGGGCCCTATATTTAGAACCTCTTTGAACTGGGACCTATTTGGATTAGGTTAGGTTAGGTTAAGGTCTTTTAGGATTGGGGAGGACTTCATTTAACCTGACTTCCATACCTTAGCTGTTCGTTTCTCTGTTGCCATCACGTCTCTGGTTTGACCCCGTGTGTCAGGCCATCACGGGTGACCTCGACAGTTCACTCCCCTCTTCGTACAGGTGAAAGGTCATGACATACAGCTATGAACTCTACACTCAGGATGTAAGGGGGTGCTTAATAAACTAGCCCCCTCGTGGGCAATCTGTAATCTGTAATCTCAATTCTTTCTTCTTATTGGTTGATTGGTTGTCTATTATCTTAACCCTTTGAGTCATAAAGGGTTTAATCATCGTCGTCAAAGGGTTAAATCATTATCATCACCATCAAAGGGTTAAATCATAGTCCTTAATGGGTTAAATCATCGTCGTCAAAGAGTTAAATCGTCGTCGTCAAAGAGTTAAATCGTCGTCGTCAAAGAGTTAAATCATCGTCGTCAAAGAGTTAAATCATCGTCGTCAAAGAGTTAAATCATCGTCGTCAAAGAGTTAAATCATCGTCGTCAAAGAGTTAAATCATCGTCGTCAAAGAGTTAAATCATCGTCGTCAAAGAGTTAAATCGTCGTCGTCAAAGAGTTAAATCATCGTCGTCAAAGAGTTAAATCATCGTCGTCAAAGAGTTAAATCATCGTCGTCAAAGGGTTAAATCATCGTCGTCAAAGAGTTAAATCGTCGTCGTCAAAGGGTTAAATCATCGTCGTCAAAGAGTTAAATCATAGTCATCAAAGAGTTATATCATCGTCATCGCCATCAAATGGTTAAATCATCGTCAAAAGAGATTTAACACTTTGACGACGATGATTTAACCCTCCAGAACTCAAAGGGTTAAACTGTGTCGTCAGGTGTAATTTCACGTCTTTGGTTAATTTGCTGTGAAAGGTAAACCCAGATGTCATATAATTATGTGATCCATTAAGTAAATGTGTGTCGTTCTTTTTTTTCAATGTGGCAGCCACTTTTGTTCGCCATTTTTGTTGGTATATTTCTATGTGGTGGCCATTTTTGTTGGTATATTTCTATGTGGCGGCCATTTTTGTTGTCATATTTCTATGTGGCGGCCATTTTTGTTGGTATTTTTCGATGTGGCGGCCATTTTTGTTGGTATATTTCTATGTGGCGGCCATTTTTGTTGGTATATTTTTATGCGGCGGCCATTTTTGTTGGAATTTTTGTATTAGATGGCAATTTTTATTGATATTTTTCTATGTGGCGGCCATTTTTTTGTATAGTTTTCATCTGGTTGTGACGCCCTGGGGTTGCTGTGGGCGTTGTGCTATCTGTCGGACATTGGCAGCAACACTCACTCTTCCTCAAGGTACACTACACGACTAGGGAGAGACCGTCAGCCACGACTTTAATTGGTTGATTAGCTCGACATCATGTTTCTCAAGCCGGCCTCATTACCTTACAAAGTCTGCCCTCATCAAATTTGACTTAACCTAACCTGGTCTGACCTGATCAGACCTAACATAAACTAGTCTAACTAAACCTAACCTAAGCTTGACCTAGCTTACCCTAATCTAACCAAACAGAAGCTAACATAACTAAAAGCTTACTAAAATTAACTAAACCTAACCTAACCCCCCACACCCCCACCAAGTGTGAGCCATGTTGCGTCGTTACACACACACACACACACACACACTACTACTACTACTACTACTACTACTACTACTACTACTACTACTACTACTTTACTGTCAGTAAGAATCGAATATGACGATCATCCAGCTATGATACAATGATATGAGTTCTTAGGGATGTCACCTAGGTTGGTGAATTTTGAGATGACTAAAGAGACCTATACGGGATCCGCAGTGTCGTCCACATTCGTTGCAGATGTGGAGGGTTGCATCTAGTGAGGGAGGGGCGGTGGCAGCGTCTTTCCGACGTTGGCGCTTGTCTGCCTCGGTTTGCAGTCGGGCTAACTCGAAAGTATTGACACCTTCTCGTGTGGTGCTCCTCCAAGCATAACGATGTGGAGTAATCGACTCCCAGGTGAGGGGATCGATTTGGCACTTTTTCAGGTTTGTCTTAAAACTATTTTTATACCTTTTCAACTATTCTCCGGCGTTACGTTTACTATTCATTAGGTGACTGTAAAGTAGCTGCTTTGGCAGTCTACTGTCGTCCATGCGGGTAACATGGCCAGTCCAGCATAGCTGTTCATGGATAATGGTAGCCTCGATGCTCCTACAGTTGGTGTCAGCAAGAATACTGGCATTTGTTCTCTTGTCTTCCCAGCGAACTCGGAGGATGGAACCTTATACTACGTTGGTGAAATTTTTCAAATGCATTGAGGTGCTTCCTGTATGTGACCCATGTCTCACTGCCATATATCAGGGTGGGGAGGACCACTGCTCGATATACATGCAGCTTTGTAGATAATTTCAGCTCCCTACAACTGAAGACACGGTTTCGGAGTCCGCCAAAACCTTGAAATGCACATCTGATTTAGTGCTGAATCTCTTGATCGATGTCTGCGGTGGTGGATAGGTGGGAGCCAAGATACCGAAAGTGGGTAACATTAGAGAGGGTAGTACCGTTAAGCTGGATGGATGATGGAGGTGTGCCTGAACCAGGGGCAGGTTGAAAGAGAATCTGAGTCTTACGTACATTCACCTCAAGACCAAAGTGCGCATGCGCATCTGCATAGGTGTTTAGGATATCCTGTAGGGCGTGTTCAGTGTGAGCTGCAAGGGTGAGGTCGTCTGCATACTGAAGTTCAGAAATAGAAGCTGCCGATACCTTTGTTCCTGCCTGGAGTCGTCTTATGTTGAAAAGACCTCCCTTCACCCGGTACTCGATGTCCACCCCGCCGGCTAAATTGGCACTGGCACGAGTAAGGAAGCCATGGAAATGGAAAAGAGAGTTGGTTCGAGTACACACCTTTGTTTAACCCCCGTTTGGAGGGGAAAGAACTCAGACTGGGTGCCGTTGTGCAGGACACTGCCGTTCATGCCATCGTCGAGTTGTCTCACAATGGTGATGAATTTTGGAGGGCAGCCAAAACGGCTGAGGGTCCGTCAGAGGGCTTCCCTGTTGACCGAGTCGAAGGCCTTGGTTAGGTCGATGAAAGCCATGTACAGGTCACGATGCTGTTCTCTGCACTTTTCCTGTATCTGCCGGGCAGCAAAGATCATGTCAGTGGTGCCACGTGATGATTTAAAACCACATTGAGATACTGGGAGGAAGTTTTCCGCCTCAGGAAGGAGTCTGTTAAGGAGGACTTGGGCGATAATCTTGCCAGCTACGGAGAGCAGCGAGATCCCACGGTAGTTACCACAGTCTGACCGGTCTCCCTTGTTCTTATAAATATTGACAATGGAAGCGTCTTTAAGAGCTTGGGGGATTCCTGCTTTATACACCTCGGCTGGGAGTCCATCAGGCCCTGAGGCTTTGTTATTTTTCATCTGTTTGATGGCAGTAACTACCTCATCCAGGGATGGAAGATAGCTGAGGTGGGTCAGCTCTGGATGCTGAGGGACCTGCTGGGTAGTCAGGACATGCACATCGGTGTTTTGGTTGAGCACTGACTGGAAGTGCTCTTTCTAGCGCTGAAGGATGCCTTCATCGTCTTTAATTATGAAGTTACCGTCAGATGAGTGGAGGGGGCTGCGCCACGAGTGGTTTGCCCATAAAATGTTTTATTGGAATTGAAAAATTCGCGCATCTTGTACTGATCTGCATGGGTTTTTTTTATATTTCACATGCTTTATTTTTAAGCCACTCATTCTTTAGAATCGAAGTTCCCGCTGGGCTGCCGCTTTCTTCTCGCGGTACGTACCAGCTTTGGTCCGAGACTGAGGGTTGTTCTGCCAGTCAGTAAAAGCAGCACGTTTATCATCGATAAGTACTTTGATTGCCGGGTCATTTTCATCAAACCAGTCCTGGTGTATTCTTTTCATCTGGCCGAGGGTCTCGCTGCAGTTTTTTGTCATAACAGTGTTGAGAGTATCCCATTTGGCACTGGGATTCGCGTTGTTTGCTGTTGGGTTGTTTATAAGCCCATGTTCGTGCTTCTCTCTGAAGGCATGTGCTACCGCTGGATCCTCCAGACGCTTCGTGTTAAAACCTCTTCTGGAGGCTTGCTGCTTTCGCCGTTTTGGGGCGACGTGAAGTGAGACCTTGGCTCTGACAAGTCGATCATCAGTGTCACAGTGGTGTGAGCCGCGCATGGCACGGCTGATGAGGACGTCACACACACACACACACCACACATGTTCCCTCGCCCCTCTTCACCCCTCACTTCTGTAATCTCCTCTGCACCCCACTCCACCCCTCCACCCTCCTCACCACCCCACGCCGCCGCCCCTCTCATCCCCCCACTCTACCCCCTCCACACCTCTTTTTTTTACGATTTAAGTAAACACTTCTAGGAACTGACAACCGTTTGAGGTGTGTAAGATCCCCTAAGTCACACGATAGCGCTGCACCACACACATCTCAAAAGCCTATAGGATAACACTAGTGACAGCCTGGTCTATATATAGGGCGGTGTATAGGCGTATGGACTATATAACACACATATATAGGTAGTGTTTTTATAGGTATGGTATGGTAGGGTTTTGACGCGTAGAGAGCGGTGGTAGATTTTTTTATTTTTTTTTGCAGTGACCACGACGACCACTGATGTATATAGTATTTTGGAGAATATTTCTTCTATATCACTATTATAATGACCCTAACCTTACATTACCTTACCTTACCTTACCTTACCTTACCCTACCTTACCTTACCTTACCTTACCTTGCTCACCAGGTAGCGTTAGGGCGTGTAATCATCAGGTGAAATAAAGTCAGGTAAACAATAGTGAGGGAGTTACGTTCTTTGTGGTTTATAGGTGGGGGGTGAGGGAAGGGGTGATGAGAGGAGGGGTGAGGGGGTGATGAAGAAATGAGGAGAGGGTGATGAGGGAGAGATGGGGGAGTGTAGTTAAGGAAGAGGTTCATCCACCAACGACACATTATATAAATACAGAGACATACGACTCTTGACCCCCCCCCTCCCGAGTGATACCTCCAGTCTGGGTGCCAACACACACACACACACACACACACACACACACATTACTGTTTACCGTTTCCTAATCTTCAAATGTTACTTATACACATGTACAAATAATAATAATAATAATAATAATAATAATAATAATAATAATAATAATAATAATAATAATAATAATAATAATAATAATAATAATAATAATAATAATAATAATAATAATAGCCCTACGAGAGACGATCAGAGAAACTATGGCAGAACAAGATGCCACGTCTCAACACAGTCCACACCCCCATGAACTCTTTGTCGATAGAATTTATTTACATTAGACAGTTAAACTTACGACGCCTTGGTGAATACATAGAACAACACAGCTCTCTCTCTCTCTCTCTCTCCTGGGATATTTTTTTTATCAATTTAATAGACGAGTATACAAGGTTTATACAATATACATAGCAAATTATACATTATACAAAGCAAATATCTTCACCTATGCGTCAACCTCACTCTTACCCCTGCTTGCTTGCGCTGCCTCACGTTTTTATGGCCAAACAAATGAAGGAGGTCTGGCGCGTGTGTGTCAGTCAGTCCCGTGGTTGAGGGGGATGTGTTTGTGTGTTTGGTAGCTGTTATGGATGATTGGAGGTTCACACTAACTGGGGCAGTGTATCTATATAAGGGGGGGGGGTGCAATATACTGTACAGTCTGGGTTTTGAAAATGGTCAGTTAAGTGGGTTTTATTGTGGATTACGTGAAGATTAGACACCCCCTAGTTTGCTTAACCTGTAGATTAACCTAACCTAACCTAACCTAACCTAACCTAACCTAACCTAACCCAACCCAGCTTAGGTTAGGTTAGGTTACGCTATTAAGGATGCGTTTTTCACCACCAAATCACCAACAAGAATATACGACCTGGCGAACGACCTATGAGCCAGAACAGGAGGTAGGTGCGTAGGAGGGGAGTGGTGTTGGGGTGTGTTGGGTTGTGTGTTGGGAGGTGGTGGTGTTGGGGGGTGTGTTGGAGGTGAGTGGTGTTGGGGTGTGTTGGAGGAGGTGGTGATGGGGTGTGTTGGAGGAGTGGTGTTGGGGGTGTGTTGTAGGAGGAGTGGTGTTGGGGTGTGTTAGGGAAGTGGTGTTGGGGTGTGTTGGAGGAGGAGTGGTGTTGCGGTGTGTTGGGAGTGGTGTTGGGAGGGTGTGTTGGAGGAGGGGAGTGGTGTTGGGGGGGTGGTGTTGGGGGTGTGTTGGGGAGGGATGTGGTGTTGGGGAGGTGGTGGTGTTGAGGTGTGTGTTGGAGGAGTGGTGTTGGGGTGTGTTGGGGAGGAGTGGTGTTGGGGGTGTGTTGGAGGAGAGTGGTGTTGCGGTGTGTTGGGAGTGGTGTTGGGGTGTGTTGGAGGAGTGGTGTTGGGGAGTGGTGTTGGGGTGTGTTGGGGTGTGTTGGGGAGGAGTGGTGTTGGCAGGGGTGTGTGTGTTGGAGGAGGGGTGGGTGTTGGGGTGTGTTGTTGGAGGAGGTGGTGTTGGGGTGTGTTGGAGGGTGGTGTTGCGGTGTGTTGGGGGAGTGGTGTTGCGGTGTGTTGGGGAGTGGTGTTGGGTGTGTGTTGGAGGAGGTGGTGTTGCGGTGTGTTGGAGGAGTGGTGTTG
Source organism: Homarus americanus (assembly GCF_018991925.1). Taxonomy (NCBI): domain Eukaryota; kingdom Metazoa; phylum Arthropoda; class Malacostraca; order Decapoda; family Nephropidae; genus Homarus; species Homarus americanus. The sequence goes on along the minus strand of NW_024744357.1, from coordinate 3,738,016 downwards.
GGTGTGGAGGAGAATTGGTGTTGCAGTGTGTTGGGGAGTGGAGTGTTGGGGTGTGTTGGAGGGTGGTGTTGCGGTGTGTTGGGGAGTGGTGTTGGGGTGTGTGTGTATGTGCATGTGTATTGTGTGTGTATGTGCATGTGTGTGTGTGTGTGTATGATGTTTGTATGTATGTATGTGCATGTATGTGTGTGTATGTGTGCGTGTGTATGTATGTGTGTATGTAATATGTATGTGTGTGTGTGTGTGTGTGTGTGTGTGTGTGTGTGTGTTTATCTCCATCTTAATCACTTATTACTAGACCATTATATTCTCACACATACATTATTAATCCCCCTATTTCTCCGGTTATATTTATACTAATGTTATTTTCTTTAATTACTTTTATTATTTTGTTTTTCATTGCCCTGTTGCTGTAAACATTCGGTCCAGCGTATCATACATTTGTATCTACGTATAAAAAACAAATTCATTCTTCCGTTTATTAGTCGTATTTATTGTTATGTTTAGGACACAAGGTAAACATTCTCACTGTTGTTTATTTTTGTTATCTATGGGTAAGTTGTGTTCAGTAAACATTGGTTCCTCTGGAGAAAACAAAAAGTCGTCACTGCAGCTGGTCGTCGCGTGCCGTCAAGGGGGGGGGCTGTCATCTTGGTGTGGTCGAACGAGTGATTAATGACTTCGCCTTTATCAGTTGTTGACGCCCAGATGGCCACGTGAGGGATACAGCTGTTCCTGCTCGTTACGTTTATTGGTTACGACTGTGGGGTAAAGTTATTATGCCTAACCCAAACTCGTCTTGCCCTGATCTAACCTACTATAAAGAAACTTAAACAAATCTAATGTAATCTGGGATGACTTAACCTAACCTATCCTTACCCCAATTTAACCCAACCTTCCATAACCTAACCCATCGTATCCTAACCTACCTTAACCTAAACTTTCAGGATATTTTCAGATTTATGGATTAGTGTGAAACAAAAAACGGATGCGCTGTTACCTCGGGGGAACTATTTTATTTTACTTTTGTATACCGACGGGATAAGAAAAGTAAATAAAAGAATAACAATGATAAGAAAAGGTAAATATAAAACATAAATTATTGTTACACTGAGGTAGAGTCTTTATCTAATACTGCCGCCATCTTGAAGTGTTTGATGACTCGTGTTGAATTGTTCCTGCCTGATGGAAAGTGGAGAACTGCTACAAGAGATAGAGTGAATTATCTCTCTCTCTCTCTCTCTCTCTCTCTCTCTCTCTCTCTCTCTTACTTCCCAATCATATTCTTCTTCCTTCCTCCATAATTTCATTCTTCCTCCTCTTCTTATTCTTCCTCTTCTTACTCTTCCTTCTCCATACTTCTCCTCCTCCTCTTCCTCCTCTCTTCCTCCCCTCATCGCTACTACGATTGAGAAAGACACGTGTTTGACGGCTTGTGGTGTCAGTGCCATGCTGTAGGTTTGGCACTCAAGGCAAAAATAGATCCGGGGGTGCCAGCCTTCCGTCACACGCAGTACAAGTGCCACTACCACACAAGGGGAGACTAAGGCTGGGGTGATGGGGAGAGGGACGAGTGGGGAGTGGTGACTGAGTTGGAGAGGGCAGGGACTGGGGGTGAGGGAGAGGGTTGGTGATGGAGAGGGAGATGAAAGAGGCGTCGTGATGGAGAGTTATGGTGATGAATGAAAAAGGTGGAGATGGGTGTGGTGGTGGAGTGGGAAAGGTGGAGATGGGTGTGGTGGTGGAGTGGGAAAGGTGGAGAGAGGTGTGGTGATGGAGTGGGTGAGAGGGAGAGAGTTAAAGTAATGAGTGCGAGAGGAAGAGTTGGCGTAGAGGAGGAGGAGTGAGGGGGCTGTTGACAGAGACCGTTGAGAGGGGAAAGGAGGAAAGAGAGAGAGGTAACGGAAGGGAGATAAGGAGCTACTAGGGATGAGTGGAAAAAGGAGTTATAGTAGTGTGATGGGGGAAGAAGGTGTATAAGTAGCAACAAGAGGAAGGTATTAGGTTGTGGTGGAAGGGGGTGGTGGAAAGAAGGAGGGTTGTGGTGGAGGAAGGGAGGTTGTGGAAGGAAGGAGGGGGGTTGTGGTGGAGAGAGAGTTGTGGTGGAGGGGGCTGTGGTGGAAGAGAGGAGGGTTGTAGTGGAAGAGGAGGGGGTTGTGGTGGAAGAGGAGGGGTTGTGGTGGAAGAGGAGGGGGGTTGTGGTGGGAGAGGGAGGAGGGGTTGTGGTGGAAGAGGAGGGGGTTGTGGTGGGAGAGGAGGAGGGTTGTGGTGGAAGGGGGGGTTGTGGTGGAAGAGGGGTTGTGGTGGAGAGGGGGGTTGTGGAAGAGGAGGGTTGGTGGAAGGGGGGTTGTGGTGGAAGAGGAGGGGTGTTGTGGAAAGAGGGGGTTGTGGTGGAGGGAGTTTGTGGTGGAAGAAGGGGGTTGATAAGTGGAGGAATAGGTTAGGAATGGAGGAGAAATTTGATAATGGATTGATAAGTAGATGAGATAAAGTAGGTTAGGGATACAAGCCAAACAGACAAAGAAATGTCAACTTTACAGGAAATTAATCAGTAAAACTTGAAATTTATTCACGTTGACCTTCGAGACGCGACTGGATCAAGATGTCGTATACTTCTGACTAATGAGCCGGGGACACATGTAAACACAGCCACTGCTCTTCAAGAACACCATAAATGCTTCGGATTCAGGTCTGTGAATCTCGGGGTTCGTGGTTCAAGAGGAGAGGCGAACAGACACGTACGTAAATAATTTAAAAATGCAGTATAAACACGTGAAATAAATCGTTAAATATACAATATATGACTTAAAATAATATAAAACTTTACTTTTTATTAACACAACCTTCAAACAGCTGATCCTCGCAACATAAACATGAATAAAAAATACTGTTAGAAGTAATCTGCTCTTGTTGCTAGCCCCGCGTCCTCTAAATCCGCGTTGCTGGGGAACTTGGGGAAGCGTCAAGTCAGTGTCACCTCCCACAATATACGACCATGTGTAGGGAAGGTTTTTGTCACGCGTCTGCTATATGTACGTCAACACAGGGCGCCTCGTTGTGTATCTCTGAAGGAGAGTAACTATGTGTTGTGTGTGTGTATACGGGATGGTTGGAAGCAGTAAAGCCTGTTAATATTCGTCCTTCAACTGGTGATATTGTGGATGTCTCTAGTTAAGGTAGGTTCATGGTGTATTTTTAATGTTTTGAATATTATTTTTGTGTTGTATTTAACGTTAGGCAGTCCAGAGCTTTTAAACATTTCCATTTACTTGGAAATTTCAATGTATGAACCCTTGAGAATTCGAGACTAAACGGCATCTTTCATATAGTGTATTACGTTAAATTTTGTGTTATTATGTTATTTATTTAATAGATTGTTGACTTTTATATCTGTAGCGTCCTTTACACCAACACACTTTCATTTGTTGACTATCATGCTCTCCATCTTGTGACTCTTCCGCCTAAACAACTCAACAGCCTTGAGGTAGTGCAAAATGAAGCCATGCGCATCATTCTAGGATGCCAAAAAATCTAGCAGAATTGTAAACATGAGGAAAGAGATCGGGCTGCCCTCCTATCTGAGAGGATAGCTCTACTTAATACCATGTTTTGTGTCAAAGTTTTGAAGAACAATGGTCCCCAAACTACAGCTCAAACTGAGTTGATGTTCAATCTAAGTAATCTCGACTATCTCGCTAACCTTCCACAAAAGACTCTTTGGGGGCGTGGCTTCATAAAAGTTTTGCAGATCTCTTGAAACTTAATGTCCCAATCACCCCAGACGAACCCAGTAATGCCCTTCCTCCTTGGTTGGATATATCAGTTCCAATTAATTACACTCCTGTTGGTAGTAAGCAAATGTTAAACACCGATGTGGTGAGATGTGTCACACTAGAACTATTAACAGACACATAGAGAGTTTTAAATCAAGTGAATGTTATGCTTTTACTGATGGTTCTGTGCAGACAAACACAGGTAGAACAGGCTGTGCAATTGTAATATATAAAGAAAAAGAGATGATAGTGTCAAACAAGCAAAGGCTGAACAACTGGGCAGCACAACACAAACTGAACTAACTGGAATCTAATTAGCTACAGACTACCTTAAAAAAAATGGAGGTGGGGTGATATTCTGTGACTCTCAAAGTGCTTTGAAATCAATGAACAGCCCGTCAGGCTCTATGTCTAAAGTTGTATGTGATATTAAAAGAAATGTGATAACTGCCAATGAGAACAACTCTCGTATCGAATTTGTGTGGATTCCGTCCCATGTTGGAATTAGGTATCATGACTGTGTATAGACTGGCCAATGAGGCATGTAAGAAAGAAAATGTTGACTGTGACCTTGGCCTATCCAATGCTGTACTTAAAAACAGCGAGACCTGGCAGTTGTAGCATTAGTAAATATGACAAATTTTGTGACAAGAGGTACCGGTATGGCCAACATACACTGTAAGGACAGAACTAAACAATGTGATATAGTTGTGGCCAGAATTAGGCTAGGATACAGACACATCTGGCAAGTTAGTAACGCTGTACCCATACCGGAACACTCAGCATGTAAACTTTGTGATAAACCTTTAAAGCATACACTTGAACACTATATTGTTGAATGTGACACTGTCAAAGACTTCAGGCCACCTGGCTTATTTTATCATGAACTTTGTAATTACTACATTGAATCAGGGGTGCTTGAGGATATTCTTGCTGTTTATCCAAAATTTGCTAGCCCACACTAATTAGTCTTCAACTAGAATATGACGTCCAATGTATATGAACCACTGTCCTGAATGGCAGTGAACAGTGACATCACCCACATGACTCTGACCTATATATGTATTTCTTTGTGTACGAACCTTTGTCCTGCATGGCAGTGAACAGCGACATCAAGCCACATGAATCTGACCTATATATACTGTTAGTGAATATGATGTATGTCTTTGTGTATGAACCTCTGTCCTGCGTGGCAGTGAGAAGTGATACCACCCTCAGTGTCAAGACCTGACTGAATTACTCGGAATAGGCAAACTGTATTCCAAGCTTTGTCAATAAATTGTAAACTAAACGAGGCTATCTGTGTACCTAACTCGTGTTGGTGAGAATAATACCAACCAAGATATAATTTGTTGACACTCCGAGAAATTAATTTCACCTATTAGACGAGAAATAATGTAGTCACCGTGCAACAATTCTCGCCTCTTTAGGCTCCTGTACGAGTGTCTTTCTCCAAACTATTCACCGAGGAGACGACCCCTTGCCAAAGACTGGAGATATTTCAAGCAAGATAATTTGAACTGACTTAAGGTTATATAACGCAGGAAAAACGCTCAGTGGCAGGAAGTTCCACACAGTCTGGAGTATTAATAAGTTTTGGTAGGCAGAAATTCTACGTAATGGATTTTCAACAGATGTCTTCATGGATCGACTGAGGGTGTGTAGTGGTGGTTAGTAATTAGTGTAACTCATAAGACAGACTGTGAAAACATGAAAAAAAATAATTCCAATAGTTCAAATACACCTTAACCTTTTTCGGTACGTCACTAGACTGCTTTTACTTCCTGAGCTTGAAAGTTAGGTACCCACTATTAGCTGGGTGATCCGGCGGCATGAACCAACCTAAAGACAGGAATTGAGCGCTGTAACCACGTGGCCACCTCTCTCCTCGAAGTATCTATAGAAGTGTGTAAAAAGTAGAGCTCGATATGAAAAACTTTACAAGGTGTGTGTGTGTGTGTGTGTGTGTGTGTGTGTGTTCCTACTTGTTTACTATTGTCACCTATGCTTACTTATCATCACTATCCTCTACCCTGTCCTCCTGTTCAGACACTGTTTCATCTTTCATCCCCAGACTAAACAAAGAGAGGAAAGGCAATTAATAAGAGACAGGTAGACAGAGCTGACTATCTAACAGGTAATAATACACTGAAAAAAAAACCTAATTCCTGAAGATGGACGTGAATAATAATAATAATAATATTAATAAAACATTGGATTTTGGGGTAAGATTAGTGAAATCAATGTACAGTTTGGTTAGGTTAGGTTAATTGAATGTTAGGTTAGTGAGTGAGGAAGGACAAGTGAGTGAGTGAGTGAGTGAAGGAAGAATTGAGAGGGAGTAAGTGAGAGTGAACGAGTGAGGTAGTGTGGCGTGAAAGCAGGTCTTCAGCGCCGTATCTAATATTATCTCAGAGGGAGGAATGATGAGGCTGCCTCGAGGAGTAACGTGCATCTCGTCACTGTTGTCGTTGTCATGTAGATACCTCCTCTGCCATTAGCGGCTCATAATTATATACGCTATATACATACAGTGCTGTCGAGGTGCTTAAGTTACCGTCACTGTTGTATTAAATAGGATTACATTATTTACACGGTTAGTTAGGAGTGTAAATGCTGTCACTACTATAATAATTTGGATTTGATTATTCATTGTATTGACAGAGATATTTGAACTGTAAATGACGTCTTTGGTATAATTATTGTATTGGCGTGTATACTGTACAGTTGTATGTGTACTGTCTTATGGCGTGTGGTGTAGTAATTGGACTTGGCTCAGAATGACTTAGTGGTTAATTAAGATAAGTGTTTTAATAATGTGAGGTGACTATTAATTTATATTGGCAAACAGACGACAGAATGATTTATTTACAGTATATAACTCAGCAGATAACGCAGAATAATTTGTATAGCTAAACAGATATGGATTCGTATCGCTATACACGACAAGTTATATAGCTAAAATATGACACAGAATAATTTATATAGACAAACAGATGACGTAAAATATACATATTATCATATTCCCAAGAAATCATTAAATTCCACACCTTCGAAATTGTTCAAATCAACCCCAATGGAAGCTACTGTACGCCTTTGAAAATGTTTGGGAACTGAGAACAATTTTGTATACAGGTATTTTTTTATGGTAATTAGGTCAATGCCTTTAATATTTGGAGATAATCTTTGGCATTTCATTAAGGATATACTCATGATATACCTTTATACTGTTCTTCCTGTAGAGATTGGAAAGACACACACACATACACACACTCGTAGACACTAATAAAACGAGCGGCGGAAACTTGATCGCGTCCACCACCCACACACATTCATCTGCTCTTCGTAATGGACGGCCGGTTGACCATTACATATTGATACCGTGTTTGTTTACTATCAGCCCTCAGATGGAAAAAAAAAAGAATATACAGGGTGGTGCAAAAGTAAAATTAACCGAGATAGAGATATCGAAAATAAATCTATCATCTTTAGTTCTTGATGACTAGTGTACTGTACTGTATGTGTTAAACTAATTACACTCTTAAAATCCTTACTGTAGTTGTTTTAAGGACAGTCATACATTATAGCATCGTATACAGTACTAGTATTTAATGTTTGTATTTACATGTAGATGATACTGACTAAAAATATATCCTTTTTCGTCAATTAAAATGGCTTTAATACTAATGCTAATGATAATAGCGTAATAATAACAACAATAACTAATAATAATAATAATAATAATAATAATAATAATAATAATAATAATAATAATAACCAACGGCCGAACATCACCTTCTGCCTTACACCACCACCACATATAGAAAGCTCAATATTTACTTACCATACAGCCATTTCCTTATACCTAGCGAGCACTAAACCCAACGTGACCTCACCAGTTTCCGTGTTATATTTAGTGATGTGTCAGAGTTATACCTCCACCTACTTCATGATCAGTGTTTTCCCCCCTCTCTCCTCACCTCACCCCCCGCCCTCCTCCCTCACATCCTTTGTTCTGAACTGGGGGTTGACTTTGGCTTCAGTTTATTGTATGGGGATCTTCCGTGTATACACAAGTCACTTCATAAGTTGCATTATTGATGTGGGGTGGGGCCACAGAGACTAGGATTTGTGAATGAAGTTAAAAGCGGTACAAAGTCAAAGACAATAATTGGTAGAGGCAAAATATTTTTAGAGTGGTCATTATATTTTTAACCTTGCTTCGTATTGGCTAGGCTACTGCTTCTGTAACCAATGTCTGGCCTTTCAGTTTTAACTGGATAATGTGTTCTGCGTCTCCAAAATCTGACAGACACTGAGATTTTTTGCGTTATACATTAATTTCATGATTGTTGCTGAAATATGTGTATAATTTTTACGTCAACTATGAGAGGTGTGGGGGAGAAATACTGGTAGCCAGAGTGTACTAGGCTATCTATTTACCATCACAATATTTTACCTTTTTCAACGATGTTATTTATTATAATTATCTTAGATGAATCTTTATAAATGATAATTAAAAAGTTCTTGTGTGTGTGTGTGTGTGTGTGTGGAGGACTTATATAACATTACATACATAAGAACATAAGAATGGAGGAAACTGCAGCGGGCCTATTGGCCCATACTGGGCAGTCCCGTTTACACCCAACCCCTATTGCTCATATAAGCATCCAACCTATGTTTGAAGCTATTCAGCGTATTCGAGTTAATGATGATATTTGGTAACTTGTTCCATTCGTCCACTACTCTGTTTCCAAACCAGTACCTATTTCCCTGCTAAATCTAAATTTGTCTAATTTAAAACCATTGTTACGAGTTCGCTCCTGGTTGGATAGTTTGAGTACCTTTGTAATGTCCCCTTTGTTTAGCCCTGCCTTCCACTTTACACCTCTATCAGGTCGCCCTCGCTCTACGTCTCTCGAGAGTGCAAATTAAGATGCTTTAACCTGTCTCTATACTCAAGGTTCCTAATGCCCGGATTAGTCTTGTCATTCTCCTCTCGAATCTTTCCAAGGATTCTATATCCATTCTGTAATACGGTGACCAGAACTGAACTGCTATAATCCTAGTTGTGGTCTCACAAGAGCAAGATACAGTTTTAGGATGACCTCGCTAGTCTTGTAACTAACACGCCTTTGTATGAACCTAATACTTTATTAGCCTTGTTACGAGAAATACACATTGTTTACTTGGCTTTAGGTTCCTACTTATCATTACTCCTAAATCTCTCTCACAGTCGGATTTCTCATGGCATCGTTGTTCATCTGGTATCTGGTTCCTGTTTACATCTCCTATACTGAGTACTTTACATTTGTCCACGTTGAATTTCATCTGCCATTTTTCAGACCATTCGAAAAATTTGTTTAGATCTTCCTGTAGTTTGCTGAGTCCTCGTCGGATTTAATAACACGTCCTATTTTAGTATCATCAGCAAATTTACTTATGTTGCTGTCTATGCCGATATCTATGTCGTTTATGTATATAATAAATAATAATGGTCCAAGTACTGAGCCTTGGGGAACTCCACTTGTGACGTTGCTCCAATGGGACTTAGTGCCGTTAATGCTCACTCTCTGTTTCCTGTCCTGTAACCACGCCCTAATCCATTTAAGGATGTTACCTTTGATGCCATGAACTTCTACCTTTCTAATTAGTCTTTCGTGGGGGACTCTGTCGAAGGCTTTGCTAAAGTCGAGATATACCACATCATAATTGTGCCCCTCGTCCACCGATTCGAAACTGATGAAAAGAATGTTAATAGATTAGTTAGACAAGAACGTCCGCTTGTGAAGCCATGCTGGGAATCATTGATCAATCTGTGCTTCTCCAGGTGATTTCGAATAGAGTTTGAAATGATTGCTTCCAGTAATTTGCCTACTATTGATGTTAGACTGATTGGCGGTAGTTAGAGTGATAGTGATCTATCCCCTTCTGAAAAATCGTGGAATTATCTGGGCTATCCTCCAGGATTCTGGCAATACACCTGTTTTTAAGGACATGTTAAACAACTTTGCTGGGCGTATACTAAGCCTTCTCCTTACACTCTTAATACTCTGGCAAATATCTCATCGGGACTAGGTGACTTATTAGGCTTTAGTTTGTCTATTTGCTTACTAACATCGTTACTAGTCACTACTATCTCGCTTAATTTGTTTTCTTCACTATCTCTGAATAGAGTCGGTGCCTCGGGTATCATGTTTAAATTTTCGGTAAAAACTGTTGAAAAATATTTATTCAAATTATTTCTCATTTCTCTGTCGTTATCAGTGAGCTCGCCGGTGTCTGACCGTATTGGTCCAATCTTTTCTCGTGTTTTAGTTTGATACACGATATTTGACCATTGGGTAATTTTACATGAGTTCTTGGTATTTTAAATAAACTTAGAAACACGAAAATAAATACAGTGACATTAATGGATAGCGATTTGATCAATAATGTGGATATGACCTTTTTCTGGTTTTTGTAAGTGACATTTTGAAGAGGAAATTGAAACCTAACCAACTTAACCTCTGAGGCATAACAAGAAATATAATTATTTAAGTAGATCATTTCTTTATATTTAGGAAATTTTTGGGTCAAATATGGCGTCTTCCTCATAGTTGACAAAAAAAATTCTGCCTCTTAATCATTTCTGTCTATCAAAGTCTACAACTATATTAATTTTGTTCTGTCACTTTTGGTGTATTATCACAGCATTATTTTCACCTTTAACCCAGTAACTATGGCATTTCTTAACGACATGCTAAGCAGTTGAAGTTTTGCTCACCAACACTGTTTATGAGACCCCACTTCTCGCCCCTCCCTCCCCGGCGGTATATGACGCCATCACGGAAAGCCCCCGGCCACAACGGTCTTAAAAAGTTTACCATTTTATTTGTTTTCTAACACAATACACGGCTATCGAGTATTTATATCGCCAGGTGTGAATGATGTATGATCAAGAGTCGTTAACACACTGCTGTAGTCTCTCTCACTGTCTGGTAAACATAATATTACCAAATATTTACCGATTATTCTGATGCTCTTTGTTAGGACGCACTGACGTTTAAATGACAGATCATCTTTTATGTGAGGCGCTAATGAAATTAATTAAGAAACGAGAAAAATGTACTGGAAATTAAGAACTTTCAAATTAAAGTTAGATTTTTAGTAAGTTCTTCTGAATCAAAAGAAAAATCAATATGTAATAAACAGTAGGAAAAAAATGCGGCATCAAGACCTACGCCAACTAGCCCGAAGTAAATTGTTTTTGTCACTCGGGGCTACGATTTAATGTTCTAACTTTCAAGAGACATCTAGCCTTGTGAGGTTTGTCAATTAAGTAACTGCAGGGCATTATTTAGCAGTCTGACCCCGATGTACCGTACAGTAAGTAAGATGACGTCACGGTGAGCAGAGGCAGGTGCGTGGGCCAGTGAACTCCACCCAGTAGTTACAGAACCGCTACTGAGGACCTGCACTTCCCCGCGCCTGCCCCTAAGGTGACCAACTAACACGGGAGGGCAATAGTGGACCCCTCCCCAGCCTCACCGGGCCCTATCCCAATCTAATTTTACTTATCATTAGGATTGAGGTCCAGTCATATTGAGACAATCCTCATGAGCTTCAGTCCTAATGGGTCTCGGATCTAATGAGTCCCATTTCTAATGAATCCCAGTCCTGAGTGTTTGGGTTCGATTAGGGTGTGTGTTAGGACAAGGACCCATTTCACCTGCAGAGCACCGTGTTCTATATACCGGTTACATTGATAACAAGAGGCCTGTAATCTCCCTTAAATCGTCTCTTTGCCCACATAATACCTTAGAGACAGAATGAACACTTGGCAGACCGAGAGATCATGTACGGGAAAAGAATTCAGAGTTGGTGTTGTAAAGCCACTCGCCCGCATAGCCTTCGCCTTAACCCGAGCAGAGCGTTCGTCCAACGCGTAGGTAAACAACAACATCGTAACCTCCCACACAACGCTCAAGCACTGCACAACACACAACTCTAGCAACAGTTGTATAATCGCCTCTAGGTAGGAGTTAAGTGACCCAGCCAGTTGTAAATATTTACTGGACTTGTGTGGTAGACAGTGAATATGTGTTTACGTGATTCTATACAAGGTCAGCACTGTAGGGAAGGCGTTGAATCCCAGGTATTTGCTCTGTTTGAGGTTACGCACGACGTTGTTACCAGGTGTTAAGCTGATCCGCTAATGAAAACATTGGAGGCCTTTTCAATGGTGTGTGTGTGTGCGCGCGCTCTCCATAGCTCTACTGTACTGTACATCCTGCGTCATATAAGCTCTATCAGTTTAAACCATTCTTCTTCACTCATCTTCGGTCTTTGGCAGTGGCTCGCCACCTTTCCCTGCTTTTTTATGATATTGCTATTAGAGAAGAGTATTTGTTTACATACACAACTGGTAGATAAACAAAATTGTAGTTTTCGTAGTTTTTTATTGTTTTTGTAGACTCACAACCTAATGAGTTAAAAAATAAATACTTAAGAGCAGACCTTTACCAGAAACAAATACCAACACAACACAACTCAGGTAAATTTGAGTTATACTGTAAAATGACCACTTAATAAGAGCTTACAGTAAAGGAGAAGGTTTGCATCAGATCTGAGTTTAGACATAACATCAAACCAGAGTTTATGCTGTGAGCCATTGTTATGAGACCTCAGTAGTCAGTGGAGAGGATAGGAGAGGAGTGTGCTTCAAGTGACCGAGTCGTAACGTTAAGTAATGTGTGAGTGGTGTGGGGACTGCTGGTGTCGGATTTCTAAAATTATAGTCATGATGAATGGGCGTTCACAAACTTTTTCGGGGGGGGGGGGCTGTGCCGCTTGTGTCTGTATATCATGTTTTGTGTGTTTAATGGTCTTTCTCTCTTTCCCACACGCGACAATTATGAAATCAAGTCAATAAGGAAAATTTCGCCATTTACGCTACCGGACAGCGGCCCTATACAGTGTCGTCAACCTCCACCAGTGACACATTTGTTTAAAGGTCCTGCCGCCGCCGCCACCGCTCGTCTCGTCTGGTCTGCCTTGATCGCTAAGTGAGGTGACATCATTAAGTGGCAGGCCGGATTGAGATAACTTGTATCGTTTGTTTAAGATTGAGTTCACCAGCAGTGTCGTGGTTCGATTTCTAAGACGATTATTAACATTTACGGACATACAACCTGGAGATTTAACTTCATTATGAAAGTACAATAATTTTTTTTTAATTTGACTGTTTTTTTGTCGACATTCCTTTCAATCGAGTGTCTTTATATTACCAATTATGATAATGTAAGTTACGGCTTATATATCAGTGTGGACATCAACCAGTCATAATTACATCTTTCAGTTGAAACTAGACCAAGGTTAGGTAGGTTGGTTCTTAATGTTAGTAGTAGCAGAGGAGGAATGCACCAAACACACACCGCTTAACTAACTAGACTGCGGTGGTGGTATGAGTAGGTGGGAGGGGGGGAGGGGAGGCTACACTTACACTCTTTGTTTATTTTTGCTGTGTATGTTGTGAGGAATAGTTACTTCATTAATTTAGTTCGACTTGAGTTTTTTTTTTTATATAATTTTATTGGGCTCGGATGACTTGGATAGGCGGAGTAGTTTATTAACCCCTTCTGTGTGCGGGGGTTCCTCTGTGCTGAATAAAATGGTGAATTGAGGTGAGGATGATATTCAGGCAGCGTCACACACACACACACACATACACACACACACACACACACACACTGTCCTTGTACACACAACCTTCGTACTTACATGTATTGCTATCATGAACGCTGTTTCTTCTTTTCTCAACCTAACCTACTGTACACCTAATATTTGAGCACTATTATAATGTAATTCTAATGTCACCTGATACAGCCTACTGGTAAAAAATAGTTAGTTGTAATCTATAAGTGGTAATATGCAACTTAATCGAGGCTCTTTTTACGTCAGTTCAGGTGTAAACAAACATTGATACATGTTTGTGTATGTGTGTGTGTGTACAGGTTCTACAGCCTCACAGCATTACATTCATACGTGCTGTTATTTTACTTACATATTTATATTACTGGTGTAGAGGAAAGGCTTTGTGTTCAGTTCATCTGGTTCTCTGACGTTTATGGTACAGAGTGTTATTACTGTGGCGCGTTGGTGGCGTTACGACATATAAACATTGCAACATTATTTCCAGAGGTAGACTAATTATGTGTGTATACGTTAAGTGTTGATAGAAAACACAGTGGTTAATGATGAAGTGAATGGAAGTAACGAGGCTACAGTAGTGGTGCGCTGTGTACCTTGGGCAGGGGTGTGATGCTATGTGCTATAATACCCATTGATAACGTGTTTCCTGGATATGTGGGGTAGTGTAGGAGGGTAGGTGCCTGAGAGTGGCTAGCCAGGGACGTGGTGCTCCAGAAGGAGGTGAGAGCTAGCAGGGGCGTACCTGGTAGTGAGGGCGTGGGGGCGTGGTGTGGGCGGGGAGGCGATGGACGAGCCGCGCACTGCTGCCTCCACTGTTGACGGTGACTAGCCCGGCACTGAGCTACCCTGGCATCGTGCCATGACTGTCTATACCCTCCCTCCCTCCCTGCCCCTCCCTCCCTCCTAGTTTTACTCCCTCCATCCCTTCCTGCCCCTGCTCATCCTTCCTCCCATATACTTCACCTTTCCCCCACCCTTATTCACCCTGACTCCTTCCTTTTTACCTTCCCTCCCTTCCTCCTCTACCCTGCCATCCTTCCCTCCCTTTCTTCCTCCCTTCTCTCTACCCTTCCCTCCTAGTCTACAATACTTCCCCCTTCCGACACTCCTGATTTATATTTACATCTAAATTATGAATCAAACCAGGAAGACCTAACCTAACCTAACCTAACCTAACCTAACGTAACTACAACACTCAATACATGACAACAATGGGGGTCTCTCGAACCATCATCCTCTACACGACCAACCTAGTTCGCCGACTTCCTGATTCTTGTAAGGACGTCGATGTTGTTTAGTAGGCTGAGGTACAGGTTGGCCTTATGACAGGAGGATGTGGGGCGGGGAGGGTGGCTAAGATACCCAGAGACAGACATAAACAAAGACATAGACAGACAGACAAATAGACACCGTAAGATAAACAGACAGACATACTATTAGAGACAGATTGACAGATAGCAGACAAAGATGGAAAGACATGTAAGCAGACAGAAAGATATACAGACACTGACAAACGGAAGTAGAGAGAGAGAGAGAGAGAGGGGGGGGGGTGTTCCTGTGGTCTCTATCAGAACCATACACTAAATAGCGTAAAATAGCCGCCTATTTATACATTGGTCGATACGTCACCCAACATCATAGAACAGATAAGTGTGGACGTTTGTGCCACAAGACGTTTGGGTCACGGACGTTTGGTTATGGACGTTTGGGTCTCGGACGTTTGGTTTAAGACAGGGTGGTTAGGACCTAACTTAACCTAACCGTGGCACACACGTCCGCTGACCGTCCTCTCCTCCCTGCACGCACACACACTGATAACTATAATATACGAAGATACAATGTCGTGAATGACACGTGTGTCTATTACACAGTGTCTGCCCTCTAACTTACGTCAAATTATATTATATAATGACTCACATTGTAAAGACAATTAATTCCTTCATGAAACACTCAAGATTAAATGTGGAACATTTATTCTTGAAATTTTATGAGAGAATTTCGTGGCAGCCCTGGTTGTAGCTGTGTTGCCAAATCATTGATATAATTTCTTCATTATTTAAGCAAATATACGAATATTTTGAAACTTGTCATGATTTTAATAACGATGAATAGCTTATTATTATAGAAATGCTGCTTTTGGATTGTTTAATATTTTTCCTAACAGTGAGACAGCCGAAAATAAATCCATCAATCACAATCTCCATTACATACAGCCTTACTTCCTTCAGGTATTGCCAGGTAAAATTGCGAGCACGAGACCCAGGGTGGGGTCGGTGCAGCTTTGGCTGACTCTACGTCCATATTAGACTCCAGACGCCTTCAGATACTTCAGGTCCCCGAGTATGAACTTGCAAAACGATGATCTGGTTTTACCCAGCGTCCGCACACAGCCAATTCAAGGGGTGATGACCCCACGCCAGGTCACGCCCCGCCTACCTGAAGCAGGGAGTAGGGGCCTGTACGATTAGAAATTAATCGGCATTACTCTCGTACACCACGAAATGTGCCCCCAGCTCCCCAACTGACGCGCCAAAATTTATCTTATTCACCAAGATTGACGGTCTGTACCAGTTACTAGAATTGCAAGTGACTACTTTACCGGGAATTCCCGGCTGGACAGACTGGAGGCTAGGTAGCCAGTGTGTTAAGTTGGGTTGGAAAAGTCATGTATCCTCATATATGTGATTTATTAGGTACAGTAGTAGGCAGCTATCAGCCAGGAAGGTACTACCGCCTGGGAAGATATTGGAAGCATAATGTGTTGTCTTGTGGTAGACCCTGCTGCTGTATGGCATCACAAAAATTTTAGCCAAAGGGCGGGGGTGAAGGGGCAAAAACAAAAATGAGGGAACCAGTACGTTGAGAGGAAGGGAGGGGGGAGATAATTGAGGGTGACAGACTGGCATGCACACAACTAGGGAGCTGACCATCCACCCTCCTGTCTGAGTCACTTCTTGCTCGATGTTTAATAGTAATGATCTTGGTCATGTCTTATAGTCATCTTTTATTTAGTGGCAGAGATTTTTCTGAAACACAACTGAGTGTTTTGTTTAGTTGTTGCTGCACCATTATACACAGGTGCTCCTTGTATTGTATCAGGTCTGAGGGGTGTCTGTCTGCTGTGCCCGTGAGAACGAAGCTAGCTCATCCATTAGAGGTTAATATGATGCTTGTGTTCTGCTCTGTTCTTGACTCCCACACTGCCTTCCACCGACTGAGTTGCTGGGGAAGAAGAACGTGAGGCAACAGAACTGCTCCTTATGGAAGCTTATGGTAGTACACAGCCATTTGGAAATTAAATTACCTATTTAATGAGTATATCAGGATGAGTTTGATGTGCTGTATACTGACTTTCACACTGATTATGAAACTATTAAAGTGAGCAAGATGATCAACAAACAGCCTTTGGGAACACCGCGTGAGTTACCTGTAGCTGTGTGGTGTTCCTCCAAGCGTTACCGTGTGGAGTAATTGTCTCCCAGGTGAGGGGGTCGATTTGGAACTTTTTTCACGTTTGTCTTCAGACTATCTTTATACCTTTTCAATTGCCCGCCGGCGTTACGTTTACTATTCGTTAGGTGTGTGTGTGTGTGTGTGTGTGTGTGTGTGACAGTGACGCCCATAATGAAATGTTTATTGAAAGAACTTGGCTGGAAATATATAACAAACAGAGATGAAAACAATGTAATGGTGTAACTAGGGAATGGGTCACGTGATTAACAATGTAGTTTAGTTTAATAAGGAGAATAAACATTGAGTAATCATATAAGTAGACAATGGATGTGATAGTATTCTCAGGGTTATAAGGAAGATGTGTGTGTGTGTTATAAGGGGTGCAACATATGTACACGTTTACCAAGAGTCGCCACCAGGGGAACCTCGGTTACAGAACAAAAGCCGATCGAGCTCACTTCAAAGGGACATTGACTTCTGCACTTTTACGAGTTGAATATTTAGAGTTTACTCACAGTATTTTCGGTTTCTTCCTGGTTGAACGTAAGGACTAAATTACCTAGATGAGGAAGTGTTCTGTCAGTAAAACCAGATAAAGGATATAAATATTGGAAAGATTTACGGTGTATCCGATGACCTTCTCAAGACTCACAAATTCAGCAAGGAATTGTTTAGTAATAATGAGTAGTCTATATAATCTAACAGAAATTTTGCATGATAACTTATAAAACTACGACTAAAGATACACAAAGTGAATATGTAGCAATATGTTGTTTGTGTTTGAGCCTCCATGCTTCCTCCCGTGATGCCTTCTCTCCCGTTGTTCCCCAGATTCCAGTGTGGGCTTATTAGAACACCCATCGGCCACCCAGAGCCGATGGCAATCTAGCAGTGAGCGATATGAACGATGTCGTTGATTCGACATGATTAACTGCAGGTCCGCCTCGTAGGCCTTAGACCCCAGACGCTCGCCATGTGTCGGCCTACCACCGATCACAAACAACGGACGTCAGTTGTGGAGCGTTCTACCCTGGAGCACTCCTGGCAGTTATGGTCCACAGTGTCTGTTGTATATGTTTGGGGATAATTAACTGGAAATAATCATCCCATGTTGGGTTGTGAACCCATGTGTAAGTTGTGGGTTCCAGTAATAACGTGTTGTGTGTTGTGAGTGCATCTCATATGTACTACCAACAGTCTGTGAAGGTATCATATGTAAGTTTGTCATGTACTGTGATGCATGTACCACCAGTAAGGTGTGAGAAGTAAAGTATCTGATTGGATATGTAATACGAGTAAAGCCACGGAGTTGATCCTGGTAATGAAATGTATCACCAGTAATGTGGGAGAAGGCAGAGTACCCACTTGGAATGGCATGTGAGTAAAGCCAAAGAGTTGTCATGTGTCTATATGTAATGTGAGTAAAGCCAAGGAATTGGTCCTGGTAACTGTAATGTAACACCAGTAAGGTTGTGTGTAATAAGAGTACAGTATCTGAGTAATTTGCAGTTGAGTAAAGCCGAGGGGTTGCACCTTGGAGTTGTATGTTAATGATATCTTTTTCCCTACTTTGATTTCATATTAATAAACCTTTTCTTAGAGTACATTAGGGGTATTCATTTTCCCGCAGTAGTTCACCTTTATTTCCGTCCAAGTGACCAGTTATCAGAATTACAATACCCATGTGCCGGCCCTCGCCATGCTACCAAAGAACTGAGGTTATGTAGTAACCATTGAACTGAGTAAGTAGAAAGAACCATTGAAGGAACTAAGAAAAAGACAAGAGAGGATGAGTAAGACCCAGGGGGCAGCTTGAGTTTGAGAGGAACCCCCCTTACATTGTGAATCCGAAGCATGGATGTAGTCGAGTTAATAATAAATTTTAATACGACGATCATTTTCCAGGAAATACACAAGTAGGAATGGCCGTGAAACAAATAGTATAGTTACCCTTTAAATTTTGGCTACTTTTTTCTTTTAAACTCCTCTATGGATACCAGAGAAAACGAACAATTTTGATAACTAACTACAGTAAATTATAGATTCCCTAACACCATTTACTGTATGTACTTTACTTTCAGGGGCGGATCCATGAGTATCGAAGGGGAATCCAAGAAGTTGTGGGTTGTTGTAACATGGCGAACACAGCGAGCCCACCCAGCTTGGCTTTTTTAGGCCATTTTGAAGCCATGTGCACTTGATATTAGATATTCTGAGGTCAATAGTAATTACTTTTTATTATACAAAAACGCTTGAGTAGAATACTGCATTTAAGGAAAAATATTAAAATTTTCTGATGAATATGAGGGATCCGGACCCCCATTACCCCTGGATCCGCCCCTGACTTTACTTTACTTTACTTTATATCTTTCGCCACTGGTCTGCTTGTTAGTTAAGGAGAATTTGCTTTGTAGATTAAAGAAGAAATAAATTTTGATTTATGTAGTCAAACTGTAGATGACTAAAGGATAGAGAGACATTATGTAGATCAAGAGAGTTCAGGTGTGAGGAATGTAAGTCAAAACAAGAGTGATAATTGTGTCGACACTGTCATTGTGTACTGATGACTAAGAAGGGCGTCTTGTTTAAACTTATAAAGGAAGATGGACTAAATAACAGAGGTACCATGAGAGAGAGAGCACATTAAGAGCAGGAACCTATATAAAACCATAAAGATAACCAGATAATAATGACTTTGGTGCCATCACGATTAATATTGATGCCGTTTACAAATATTATGGTCAGACTACAGAAAATTTCTCAACTGTGAAAAACATTACTCAGGTGATTGGGTGGAAGCCGTGGCCATATATGGATACACACTCTCACCCAAACACACTCTCCGACCTCAACCAGCACCAGTAGAGCTTCCACGTGACCTAACCCAACACAACAAAATGTTTACACCTACTGCAGCTTCAGGTTTTTTTTTTCTTCATGTTTCTCGTCACACGACTTAAAAGATGAAGAGAAAGGCAGACAAAGAAAGGGAGGGAAGGAGAGAAAGACAGAGAAACAGATAAATCGAGGGAAACAGAGACAGCCGAATAAAGGGAGGATAAACATAGAGGCATACGAGAAAGAAAACTGAACAGATAATATTACGCAGATGTGAAACAGAGTAACTGGACGCAATAAGGAATAAGCAAAACAACAATAACAGCGAATAGAGTAGAAAGAACAAGAGACGTGAATAAACAAGGCGTAAAAGGAGTGTTAGACAGAGAACTAAAGAAAGATGGGAAGAGAGATATTGATAAAGCGAGAGTGTATAATGCAGGTGTGAAGTAGGACAAGATAGTCGCTCACGTGATCTAGAGAGAGAGAGAAAAAGACAGACAGAGAGACACAAAGAGAGAGAGAGAAGGTCACAAGGGTGGAATCCACTTAACGACAAGACAGCTCAGGTGATTCCAAGATTAATGAGTCTACCTGCTGCTTCCACCAACACCACCTGCCGCCACCACCACCCGCTACCATCACACCACCACCTGCCACCACCACCTGCTACCATCACACCACCACTCATGATCGAAGGTGACTGTCAAGGGCAAGAAGAAGGAATTTTTACCTTACTACTTATTATTATTATTATTATTATTATTATTATTATTATTATTATTATTATTATTATTATTATTATTATTATTATTATTATTATTATTGTTGTTGTTGTATTAATAGTAGTAGTAGTAGTATATTTGTTGTTTTATTAGTACTATGTTTATTGTTTAGTATTTATATTAAAAGTAGTAGTAGCAGTAATAGTAGTAGTAAGGTCGAAGTGAGGTCAAAATAACAAAGGATAGCCAAAGACACCTAGGCTGGTGGCACTACGGACTTCAAGACCGAGTACGTAACGGGAAAGGTGAATGAGTGGTTGGAAATCCAAGCTCTGTCTGAGATTGCTAACACAGAGCCACATGCGGCTTTGCGGCATTCACCAAGAGTCAGCATCGCTGGAACTACCTGATGCGCACTATCTGATATCGGACCCTACTCACCCTCTGGAAGAAGCTATCAACGTCTTCATTCTAAATTAGTGAAACACTCATAACCCCAGCAGAAAGATCACTCCTTGCACTACCACCGAGACTGGGAGGAATGGAACTGACCAATCCAGAGGATATAGCTGCCACCAAACATCAAAACTCAGCTAAACTCACGGCAGCCCTCACGGACCACATAAGAGCTCAGAATGCAACAGGGTAGGTGAATACCAATGAAGTAAACAAGATTCGAAGGTCCATTATGACAGAACGACAGCACTGCCAAAGTGATAAGTTGCAGCAACTGTTACTGCAAGTACCAGAGAATTTGAAAAAAAAAAAAAGTAGCTATAGCGCAGGAGGTGGGCGCCTCGAACTGGTTAACTACGTTACCGATAAGGTCGAATGGTTTCAGTCTCAGTAAACAAGAATTTACAAATGCCAATGCTCTAAGGTATGGTAGGCCAGTAGAAGGCTTGCCCTCCCAATACGTGAGTGGCTCTTCCTATGACGTCGATCACGCCATGGTGTGCAGAAAGGGGGCTTCATATGCATGAGGCATGACAAAGTAAGGGATCTCACAGCAAATATGTTGAAGGAAATCTGCCGGGATGTCAGTGTAGAACCGACCCTCCTTCCATTAGAGTTAGATGGTGAGATTTTCCAGCATAGGACTTCAAACACATCCAACGACGCCCGTGTTGACGTCAGTGCTCGAGGATTCTGGACGCGGGGACAGCGAGCCTTTTTCGACATCAGGATTTTTTATCCCATGGCCATATGTCACCTTAACTTAGCTCTCGATGCTGCACACAGGAGGAACGAGAACGACAAGATAAGGGCATACGGGGAGAGAATTCAGAATGTTGATCAAGGCAGCTTCACTCCTCTAGTGTTCACAACCTCTGGTGGGATGGGACCAAGTGCAAGATGCTTCTACGCCAGACTCGCGGAGGAGCTATCCGAACAGAAGCAGCAGCCCAGAAGTTATGTTACAGCCTGGATGAGATGTCGACGGTCCTTCTCTCTCCTTCTGTCGGCTTTGCTCTGCCTCAGGGGAACGAGAGAATCGGCCCCAAAGCCGACAACAGTTGCAGATATTGACTATGAGGCTACAGCTACTGAATGCTGCATAGATTTGCGGCTACTTATGTATTAAGATATTTAATTTTAAGGTAATAAAATGGCGGCGAAGGTGTGGCTATTGGAGGAGGCTGGAGGCGCCGTTTAAAAAAAAATTAGTAGTAGTAATAATTATCTAGTTTTTAACTCACTCACAAAATGTTTTTATTTCTCGCTCCGTCAACGGCTCTACTCTTAAGTTGATTCCTCCTCCGGTGTTATAAGGTCGTATCCAACTGACCCAATTAGCCTGCCACACTGTAAAATCAAAATAAATATTATTAGATAGTGTCATGAGGTGCGTGTATGTGTCATGAGGTGGGGTGTGTCATGAGGTGGGTGTATGTGTCATGAGGTGCGTGTATGTGTCATGAGGTGGGTGTATGTGTCATGAGGGTGGGTGTATGTGTGTCATGAGGTTGGTGTATGTCATAAGGTGGGTGTATGTGTGAGGTTGGTGTATGTGTCATAGGGTGGGTGTATGTGTCATGAGGTGCGTGTATGTGTCATGAGGTGGGTGTATGTGTCATGAGGTGGGTGTATGTGTGTCATGAGGTTGGTGTATGTGTCGTAAGGTGGGTGTATGTGTCATGAGGTGCGTGTATGTGTCATGAGGTGGGTGTATGTGTCATGAGGTGGGTGTATGTGTGTCATGAGGTTGGTGTATGTGTCATAAGGTGGGTGTATGTGTCCATGAGGTTGGTGTATGTGTCATAAGGTGGGTGTATGTGTCATGAGGTGGGTGTATGTGTGCATAAGGTGGGTGTATGTGTCATGAGGTGCGTGTATGTCATGAGGTGGGTGTATGTGTCATGAGGTGGGTGTATGTTGTCGAGGTGGGTGTATGTGTGTCATGAGGTTGGTGTATGTGTCATGAGGTGCGTGTATGTGTCATGAGGTGGGTGTATGTGTCATGAGGTGGGTGTATGTGTCATGAGGTGCGTGTATGTGTCATGAGGTGGGTGTATGTGTCATGAGGTGGGTGTATGTGTCATGAGGTGGGTGTATGTGTCATGATGTGGGTGTATGTGTCATGAGGTGGGTGTATGTGTGTCATGAGGTTGGTGTATGTGTCATGATGTGGGTGTATGTGTCATAGGTGGGTGTATGTGTCATGGGGTGGGTTTATGTGTCCTGGGTTGGTGTATGTGTCATGAGGCAGGTGTATGTGTGTCATAGGAGTGGGTGTATGTGTCATGAGGTGCGTGTATGTGTCATGAGGTGGGTGTATATGTGTCATGAGGTGGGTGTATGTGTCATGAGGTGGGTGTATGTGTCTTAAGGGTGGGTGTATGTGTGTCTATGAGTTGGTGTGTGTGTCATAAGGTGAATTGTGTGTCTGTCATAAGGTGGGTGTATGTGTCATAAGGTGGGTGTATGTGTCATGGGGTGGGTGTATGTGTCATGATGTGGGTGTATGTGTGTCATAAGGTGGTGTATGTGTCATGAGGTGGGGTGTGTAAGGTGGGTGTATGTGTCATGAGGTGGGTGTATGTGTCATGAGGTTGGTGTATGTGTCATAAGGTGGTGTATGTGTCATAGGGTTGGTGTATGTGTCATGAGGTGCGTGTATGTGTCATGGGGTTGGTGTATGTGTGTAGAGGTGGGTGTATGTGTCATAAGGTGGAGTGTATGTGTCGGGTTGGTGTATGTCATGAGGTTGGTGTGTATGTGTCATAAGGTGGAGTGTATGTGTCATGAGGTGCGTGTATGTGTCATGAGGTTGGTGTATGTGTCATGAGGTGGGTGTATGTGTCATAAGGTGGGTGTATGTGTCATGAGGTGGGTGTATGTGTGTCATGAGGTGGGTGTATGTGTCATGAGGTGGGTGTATGTGTCATGAGGTGGGTGTATGTGTGTCATGGCTTATTTGACTAACTACAAACATAAATACATTGTTACCTTTGTGTTAAATGTTCTCTAATCACTACTTTTATATCGTTTTTATGTTCAGAATTATCTCTCTGAGTGGTGATAGCTGGTTCCACTGTTTGCTTTTCTCAGCCTTAGTACTTCATATCCATCTACATAATCCTCTCTCCCTCAAAAGGTTAAGCTGTATTTGCTACTTGTTGGTCCACATTGAAACGTTCCCTTTCGTGTTCCTCCAATCTTCTCGAATCATCTGAATTAATCACACCTTATATTTTGCGGTATTGACTTTTGGAACAGCTTCTACTAAAGTTACATCGCCTTACATCATTCTTGTTAATTGTTTGTTCATACATAATGTTCAATTAATATTGATATATCGCAAATAATTTCATATAAAACTGTTAAGGATATCCAGTTCAGGCTCATTTTAATGTAGAATTTAATGTATGTAAAGATTTAACTGCTTGGAAACATCAACTTTCTAGATATGAGTGGGGGGGGGGGGAAGTTTGAAATGAAAACTATTTACCGTCGAAGTCACAAACAAATTAATGCTTTCGGAGAAGGGGACGGGGCTTCTTAGCCTAGTGACGTCAGTAAAAAAATACTGTAGTTTCGTTACCCTATCAGGTCTTCTTCCTTTTAGGTCGTGATCCCTTACAGGCTGACACAGTCATAGCTTCTGCTGAGGTCAGGTTCACGTCAGTAGCCTCGCCACCTTCACTTCTTGTCCACGGCCACCCTTACCTTTCCTTACGTGTCTTTTTAATCCTTTATTATTTTCTCTACGAATATCTAGAACGCTGATGAAATTTCTCTCTTAGTGCATCTATACTATTAAAAAAATAGTTCAATTCCGATATCTACGGTCAGTACTTTCCTCTGATATAAAGAGATTGTGAGTAAATTCTCCCAGCGTGGTCGGTTTGTCAACACACAACTAGAGATGACAGTCTTGCGGGACAAAGTATAAAAAGTAAAATAATTTCCAGTTATATAGCAGTCCCGGCCATCTCCTAACTCAACTACTACTGGGCCTCCTCCCGTCTCTACTCTGATGCTGTCAGGCCTTGTGCTCCCACCGGGGCCACCCTCCACAACCCCCCTCCGGTGACACGACACAGATCATATCCTTCTCACACGAATTTACCAACCGTAATTTTTTTTTTTTGTAGAGAAAGAAGGGATGAAAGACGATTAGTGGGGGAAGGAAGTTATAGTTCGGAAATTGAAGAAGTTTAGGAGGAGGTAAGAGAGGGCGGGCTGACCGCCTAGCTAAGCTAATAGTGTGTTAGGGTTGTGTCATGGGTTAGTTATTGTCTGTCGGTACAGGCACTAGACATCCTACCGTATCCCATATATGGGTGTTTTAAGGGCCTTATTTCATATTCCGCCGACCCTACTGGCGGATGTTGGTCTAGGGAGGTTGTCTATTGCCTGGCCGTGTAGATCGGGGGTGGTAATGGACCTTTTGAGATCTGGTAACTTTTTGGGAACCATGTATGGTTGCTGTCGTTATCTGGTGGGAGTCTTTGAAGGAGTTCTTGTTCTGATCGTTCTATCTTTTGCCAGATTCTGCTGGCCAGGGTGTGCAGCTGCTGGTTGATGGGTTTCATTCTCAGGCCTCTATGTATCTCGGCTGTGGTTCTGGTGAAGGGGTATCTTTCGCCTGTGACGAATCTTAGGGCTTCATTTTGAACCACCTGTAATTTTAATATTTGAGTGGTGCTCATAGTATGAAGAGGTATTGCTGGGTAAGTTAATATCGGTGTGATAAATGATGTCACTAGGCGGAGTTTTATTTTCTCAGGAAGCGCTTTGAAAAGCTCTTTGATACACTCTGTACCGCCATCTCCAACCTACACAGACTACCCCTGCCTTCAGCTGCTACCCAGTCACCCCCTCTTCTGGTTCGACACAAGCTGGTAGCCCCCCCCCCCCCTATGTGCCCCTCTTGCTCACGGCCCCATCTCTAATGGCAAGATAGCCGACATATTAAGATTGTATCCACTTTTTTGCATTTAGTAACTATATCAGTTCTCATGTACAGAACCAAATACACAATGTGCTTGAATATTTCTCACGTAAATGTGAATAACAAAGTGTGAGGCCAGACATACTGCCTCACACGCCTATACTCACGCATTTGTGAATAAGTTACCCTTTATGTATAGAACTAAACAAATAATGTAATTGAAATACTGTGTAACATTCAGTGCCATAATATCCTGACAACGGGGGTTTAATTATTATGACCCGTTGTAAACTCTACTCTGTAATCCTTTTGCGCTACCGCTCACAGGATGAGTGTGGGGTGCACAATAAAGTAGCCGCTGTAAGCGGCAAAATCATTGATCACGGCCTACTCCACCGCCGTCTGGCATCACTGCTGGCGTGGCACCTACCGAGCCTGCCCCGGTGTGCCCAGCTGCCCCTGTGCCACGTCCCGCATCACCATGACACGTGGTGCCTCATTCTGTCCACCCACCGCAAGCCGCGCCTGCTCATGTCTCTGAGCTGTCTCCACCAGAGCTCCCTATTGGACCCGAGGACACCATCCCCGGCTCCCCGTCCCCCACCGGCATGCCGGCACCTGGGGCCCATCCACTCCAGTTCTCCGCATCTATGGACCACCATGAGGACATGCACGTGGACAACGTATCTACGCCAAGAAGGATGTCCCCTACCAACCTCTCTATGTCCCCCTTGAAGCCGACACTACCGACGTACATGCCATTACAATTACACTAAAAGGTATGTCCCTCAATATTGTCAATGCCTACGTGCCTCCCTCCACATCTACTGTACCTGTACTACCACAACATATCACCTCCACCCCCACCCTCCTTTTGGTTGACCTTATTGCCCGACACCCCAGTTTCTGCTCTTAGGGTAACTCCTGACTTTCATACCTACAAACCACTGATGACCCTGTTACCAACACCTCTTCCCTCCCTGACCAGATATCCCCCCTCCTAGAGACAGGCCTGGCACTTGACATTATTAGGGACCTGCCACGCTTTGCCATAAACAGATAAATTGTGCCGGGAATTTTCCCTCCACACACACTCATCATTCTGTCACTATATGTAACTTGCTGACAAAACCCATGACCCTTCAGGCTTTTATGCCCTTAATGCATGAGTCATGAAAGGCAAGCATGAACTACGCATGCTTCCCAGATGGGCGCTGTAAACGCTTTTGCTCTTCACCTAGCACAGGATGTAAGGGGGTGCCCAATAAACTAGCCCCCTCGGGAAAAAAAATATGTCCAATATGTTTGTTTCTACAGTACAAGTTTCTTACAGTCCAAATGTTTCTCGATCCAGATACCTCGTTAGTAACTAGGTATCCAGTAACTAGGTATCTAGTAACTAGGTCCCTTCCATTCTATCAACATTTGGGAGTATTTACTACTTATATTATGAATATTTCTCAATCTTCGTTCAGTTCTGTCTGAAGTGTTTTTCCTTCAAATTTGAGTTTAAATTATCTTCTGATCAATACTTTTCAGATGATCTCCATCAAGTAAATGTTATGATAAGACTTTTAAAAATGATTCTTGTTTATGCAACGTGCACTTAATGAGGTGAAACACTAATACACAGAGAAAAATTAGAGCGTGTTGTGTGACTTCGTGACCTAGACATCATTTATCTTAAGAAAAAGGTAGCTTAGTACTCGCTCCCGTGTTGTAGGAGGTGGGAGGCCTTACAACTATGAGGGTCAACTTCATGTGCTGTTTCTCAAGACAAAAATACAGCAGTCATTATTAGTGTGTGTGTGTGTGTGTGTGTGTGTGTGTCATTGTTTTTTTTTTATGTGCTGAAGTTTGTAGTCAACACCTTTTTTCTGTTTTGGAGAGAAGAAGAGGTACTGTAGGTGTTTCTCTGTCCTTCTCACCTGAAGCTGTAAGAGGCAATAATGGTTGCCCCTCGAGTAACGAGGATGGCCGGCCCAAGGGCCACCTAGGCGTGAATATTTTTAAGGTGAAGAAGCTGTCGCCAACACAACAACCACACCCTGAGTTAACGAGTTGCACGACCCAGTGTCAAGGAATAGCCCGAGAAGACCGGACAACTCGCCAACTGCACTGTTTGGGCCGGGGTTTGATATCAAACGATCTCACTTGTTAACACCTGCCTGAACGAGTGTAGAGTAGTCGCTGGTACCTTTGATGAAGCTGGGTGAGATAATAGGTAGTCTCACGGCGTGTCACCTTTGATACAGTCGTAGTTTTGAGTCGTTGAGTTGAGTCGTTGAGTCGTCCAAGCCCACCTGGGTTACACTTGTAATTATCTTAGCTTGTAAGTATACACAAGTGTACACAGGTTCTGTTATCTTCATTTGTGGTTCCTTGGTTTAATGTAAACACACGTGGTGATTTTCTAGTTATATTGGATGCTCTCGTAGTTACAGCATTGTTTGTTGACAGACTACTGAGCATTAGCTATTAGCTTGTAATTAGCTGATAAAATTAGAGAGAGATACAGCCTTGGGAGCTATGCTCACACACGTCTCTTTAGTACGGTGTCTGGCTGTGAACTGGTGAACTGTGTGAAACTGTGAACTAGGCGAACCTCTCTCTGTCTGCTTGTAAGGGTGTATGTAATCTATACGTCAACACAGAGATAAGAGGCTACACTCCACAGGCCTACTCTC
This sequence comes from Homarus americanus, assembly GCF_018991925.1. Lineage (NCBI taxonomy): Eukaryota > Metazoa > Arthropoda > Malacostraca > Decapoda > Nephropidae > Homarus > Homarus americanus. The sequence continues at coordinate 3,709,449 of NW_024744357.1, read as the reverse complement.
ACGGAGGCCTGGGGACATATATTTATGGGTTGTAACCTGAATCTGTGTGAAACTACAAATGTTTATGTGTGCTGTCCACCCTAGGAGGTGTGACAGAACAAATGCTTATGTAGCTTTATGCTCAATAGTCTGGGTGATAGAATGTATATAATGAATATATGTCCTTAGCCCATATTTATATAATACTGATTGATAGGGGCTAGAACAGCACTGGCTAACCATTACCCCCAGAACACGATCCGAAATCGATTAATATTCAGGTTCCTAATTACTGCTGGGTAGAGGGGGCAAATGGCATAAAGGCATTGCAAACACACACACACACACACACACACACACACACACACACACACACACACACACACTATGACCTTGATCTGAGGTAAAAGGAAGCGATAACTTGGGTGTTGAAGCCTCATAAGATAACATTCGTATGGCATCAGTCCGTCCGCCAGTGTCACTTCCTCACTCCCTCACTCTCTCAGCCCCTCACTTCTTTACTCCTTCACTCCCTCACTCTCTCAGCCCCTCACTTCTTTACTCCTTCACTCCCTCACTCTCTCAGTCACTCTTCCTCACTCCCTCACTCTCTCAGCCCCTCACTTCTTTACTCCTTCACTCCCTCACTCTCTCAGCCCCTCACTTCTTTACTCCTTCACTCCCTCACTCTCTCAGCCCCTCACTTCTTTACTCCTTCACTCCCTCACTCTCTCAGCCCCTCACTCCTTCAACTCCTCACTCCCCCTTTATCTCACTCCCTCACTCTCTGCCAGCGACTTGAGCGACACGTATATCTCTCAAATACATAATTGTTGATGTTTGATATACGATGAAATCTCGATATAGGCTCCTCAGCACATAAGGTAATGCTGAAGTACAGGAATACACTATAACATTACATCATGGCATCACAACCGACCAAACGTAATACTTAACGAGACGAAATAGAGACATGAAAGTCACTTATGTTCACATGATAGAGTTTCCATTCTTACTAACATTTTCTTCCTTTGTCCAAGAGTAAATAATAATTTCATCTCTTGATTCGGGTTTAATTGGCAAAAAAAAAAAGAGTCCAGTCTCGTGTTCTCAAAGGATGTAATTTTTTAGTTAAGGCCAGAACTGTTTGACTGCCATAGAGAAACGTATTAGATTTTTTTTTTTTTAATTGAATCCTAAATCTGACTTTTTTATTTCCTCTAATGGGAGATAAACATTAAACTTCTACACACTACGTGAGGGTTTGTGTCTTTTGTTATTGTGTTTGCTGTTGTGATGTGGCCGTCATGGTGGACAAGAGACATTTCAAGACTATAAGGGAGAGAGGATGGCTTTGTGGGGGCAGGCATAGTAGTTTTCTTGTCCCATAAATTATTCCTTGTAAATTATTCGTTATTCTGAGCCTCTTTGGGTAATTTTAGGATCGTTTGGTAGAAGATTAATATTTTGAGGTTATATAAGAACCAAGTTGAGCTAGGTGTAGGGGTTTGTTGTTATAGTTATTGGTGATCAAGGACTTCAGGAACGAAGATAACATGATAATGTGAACTTGTTTCCTGTTATCGTCTTTCTGGATTATTATCGAGAAACACACACACACACACACACACACACAAAAAAAACTACACACATACACACACACACACACACACACACATACACACACAATACACCACTACACACACACAGACACACACATACACCCACAATATACTACTACACACACACAGCCTCAGTGTAAAGGGAGAATAAAAGTAAAATTTCGTTGTTCTTATTTACTATAACATAAATAGAATAATATATAATAATCAGTGACTTTATTATTATACATGTTTGGTGTTAGTTGTATGATCTAGTACCTATGCGTTGAACAATAATATATCACAGGTATAACAAGCTACCACTACTTCTTGAGTGTACCAGTATATAAACACAATGTTACTGAGAGTTATGAGAGGTTGGTTATATATAGAAGAGTCGTGCTCGCTCCTGTGCAGTTTTAATTCAACGAGCGTTTTGGGTGGGGACTCAAGCCTGTGCGTTCACCATGGGTTGTCGAGGTAGGAAGCCCCGTGTGCCGTCTGGCCCCCTGGGGAGACGAGTTACGTTCTCTGGCACAAACAAGGAGGCATCTTGTCGTCGTCGGAGACTGGGGGAAGCAGAGGGAGACGAAACAACGGAATTGGAGGTAACACTTCCTGATGCTGCAAAGACACGACGTCTCAGCCAAGGACTGAGGGGCGCTGGTACCGCAGATTCGAGAGCTTTGGCGCTGTTAATGTCGTTAATAAAGTTCTTTTGACGCCAGGTGTTAGGGGAACTGGGTGTCGACGTGATACCCCGGGGGCCCAGCTGACGCCGAGGTAGTGGAGAGGAGCCAGGCACCTCGTACCGTGGGAAGAAGACAGGGCGGTCTTCAGGAGACGAACTGGGTGTTGCAGGACTACGACGCAGGTTGTATGGAGATGGAGGAGAGGACTCTGGAGATGAGTGCTGCGGTTTGCGGTGACGACGCAGTAAAACGGGAGATATGACAGGAGACGAGGCCAGTGAAGAACACGGGGACCTCAGATTTTTTTTATATAACATCTTCATATGACTCTCAGGTGATGTTGGCTCCGACATATCTGAAGTGCTGTAATAAGCACTTTCTCCTTCAGCGTGAGTCTTGGTGCTCAGCTTGGTCTCACGCTTTTTACGGGGTAACTCAAGTGCCTTCATGTTACACTCTGAGTTATTAAGTATAGACCTTAGTGCCTGTCGGGCGCAGTGTACCCTCTCGTATTCCACAATGGCGCATATGGTGTTGATGATGCCAGGGTGTTCCCGCTCAGCTAGCCGCACCTCTTCCAAGGATCGCCCGTTGGGTTTGTGCATCTGCAAGGAGGTCAGCTCACCAAACTTGGCGAAAAACTCTGCTAAATTATTCATATTGGCATCTTCTCTGGCGATGTTGGTGGCGAGCAGCGTCCTGAAGGCCCTCGTGTCATCTTCCAGCTCCTGCGACAACACAGTCACGCGCCGAACTTTCGTCTTATTCTCGTTTATCTCAAGTGTCTTCGAAGCCTTAAGCGCATGCGCAACAACCCTCCAGTCTTTGGTGAGCCGCTTGACTTTCTTGTAGCTGGTGAGTAGTTTGATCGAGACGTAGCCCTCGTGATGCTTGGTGACGTGCTTCAGGAGGAACATGTCTTTCACCAAGTTGTGTTCACTCAGGTAGTACTCCACTAACTCTAGGATGCGACGACACACATCCTGGCTTGGGAGGACGACGGGGGCCAACACCTCCACGTCTTTCTCGGCAGGTGAGTCATCCACGTCCTCAGAGGAGTCTGACCGTGTGACGGACGTTACAGTTGTTTGTTTGTGAAGATGGAGGGCGTCTTCAGCCAATTCCGTCTGATCGATGTTAATGATTGGCATGGGTGGGCTGAGCTCCTCCTCGTCGGTGTCGTCCGTCAGTGACGACGACTCTGATGACCCCACGAAGTCCTTGGCGTTTGCTGGTGCCTGACATTCTTCACAGTCGCTTCCTGTCACAATTCTCGACAAGAGACTCAACATGACCTTTGGCACAAGTCACTAGTGTTCACGACTTTGATGATGATGTCTCCAACAAGGATAACTGAAACAACAGAAATATTATCCTGGACGAGACAGTAGCCAGCTCAAGACAGCCTAGCTATGAGGGAGCGTATTCTCAGCCTTACCTCTGGGGAGTGACTGGACTAAGTGGTCACGAGGCTGCGGTATTTATGCCTCACTTCTTGACACAAGTCAGTAGCCACTTGTATGGCTCCCAGGTGAAGAAAATACTTCCACCTCCTGACACCGGAGGTCGGCGCTCTCACATATTCCTCCCTGTATATTATATTAACCACCATCTTGGCAATAAACAAACAATAAACCTATACTGGCAATGTGAGAGACAATAATAAAAATTGAGGAAGGAGGAGAGAAAAGAGGGTGTGAGTGAACAAGCAAACAACATAAAGAAACCCTGGTGGTGGTAGCTGACTCAGGCGACGCCCCTTATTGAATTACTCCTGCTTCTCATTGTCTCTCCTCCAACCCTTTTATAAATAACAACAACACCGCCAAGGCTGTCACATGAAACTCAATTGAACAAATATTATAATCTTTATTTTTTGGGGTAGAGTTACCAAGAACATCACAGACGCAAAATGGCTGTCACATAAGGTTTTATCTTTCCCAGAGGCGAAGGTTAAAGTTGACACATTACGGACCAGGGGAGGTGTTGCTCTTGCATAAGGCAGTTTGACCCAAGACTGTGTGTTTATGTAACCAGGCTGAGTGAGCACTTAATTAATGTTCATTTTCTCTTAGTATAATACATAAAGTTTCTGGCACTCTCAAAATCACACTCGAAACTCCACTAGTCGTATTTCCCCATAATGGAAGTAATCGAACACATCTTGTCTGTACAGTCTCAATGCAAATCTGATTCCATCTTGATCAACCTTTTGAGTCACAGCTAAATGAATTCTCACTTTTCAAAATAAAGGAAAATTTAACGTACAAACTTCTTATATTCGAAAACCAGATTAGCCATTTATATTTGAGTCATGTACGGTGATAAATACCCCTCTGTGACCTCTTGATGAACGGCCATTATACGCCTTTATTGGGTGTGTAAACGAAAAGCCACTCAGTGATCACGTAACAACTGGCCACCGTCACCCATAAGTAGCTCAACAAGTCACCACCTTCACTAGGCGTTTTTAGCTGTGTTATCATATATTTACCTCCCTGTGTAAGTTATTTTGTTCAACACTGGACTATAGATTAATGACAGGATTATTTTAAAGTGTTGTTCCTCAAAACCCAACATGATATCCTGCCTTGACGTGAGTTTGTAATGTAAAACCTCTCTATCTCTCGCCTATTTCATCTGATGATTTAACACCCTAATACTAACCTAACCTAACTTAACCTAACCTAAGCTAACTTAACTTAACCTAACCTAATCTTCCATAACCTAATCTAATCTTCCGTAACCTAATCTAATCTTCCATAATCTAACCTAACCAACCACTAATAATCTCTGTTACCAAGCGACACACACACACACACACACACAGAGCCTTGAAAACTACCACCCAGGGTCATGACTGTTCTTTATCCTCACCACCCTGTAAGTCTTCACCAACACCCTCCCGAAGAAGCGTTTTTTTACGTCGTTACCTACTGGCCAAACCGAACCTCGCGGCCTATATGTTATGATCAGTTATATGCAGTAGTATTTGTTGTGATTATTTTTTTTTACTTGTTTTAATCTTGTGTTTTATGTTTATTGTTAATGGAAGAATCTGGGAGTTATATGCACCACAGACAGGTAAAGAATAATGAAAGGTGTGTGTGCTGTTACTGGTGTACTGTATACCGTGTAGGATGTTACTAAATGTGTTTTATGCTGTTGTTTAGTTTAAAAACGCAACACAAGATGTATTATATAATGTGAATATTTTTAGTTACCTACAGATTATTATATTAGGTTGGACTATTAAGTAAGCACATCAGCGGTGACGGGCACGTGTCACCACTGGCTCGAGACACACGTGAGAAGGGTGTTAGCCAGTGTGCACCTTCCTCCTGTACTAACACTCGATATTAAATGTCATAACAAAGAACAAATTAACCTCTCGAAGCACCCGAGCCGCTAGTAAAATAATAAGTGGAGAAATGATAAATTAGGGTGTTTTGTACTGTATACCTTACTGAAACCATATATTCGGATTCCTTCGTCCATGACAGTCATTGGGCCATGATTCTGAGATGAAATATACGCCAGTTTTAATTTATGGCGCTAGAATTTTTATTTCCTGTGTCTTTCGTTAAATAAATATGATGGATATATTTATGTGTACAAAATACCATCCTGTCCTTCTAAAACACTCTCAAAGTCGTCTTTTACATTTAAGAAAACTCAAATGAAGTTTTAATAGTGATATTAATGATAACATTACTATAATTTGTGACTAAATATTAAATATACCGGTAAATTACGATGAAAAAATATATTGGAATATCTGAAGTGCATTTATATACACGCTGAGTTATGGAGTGTACGATAATAATCATATACACGGGGCGAATTGGCAATGTACTGTACGATGGTGTCTCGTATAATACTAATGATAATATTTACGGTATCCAGTTAAGTTTTTATGCAGGTTTACAATTGAATTAGCATTTTTACAAACTATACAGTTATGCAGTGCAGGTATACGGTGCACGTAGACCGTGAGTAGTATACAGTTTCCTGGTGCCGAGACAGTGCAGGTAAACAGCAGTGGTAAACAGTAAGGCAATTTGGCCAATGGTGGCCGGCAAAGCTGTGAGCTGCTTATTTCCAAGAGGGTCCTGTGCTTAGGTTTACGCCTGATCTCTAATCAGTAATAGTATGTCTGCACTGTAGACTCTACAGATGTACTGTATTAGTTAAAGTTTATTTTATTTAAATCGACAATGCCTAAACCACTTTGACGTTTATATTTTAATACACTGTTGATTCTCAAATAGACTATATGATGATTAATAATAATGGTAAAAGTAGAAAAGTATTACTTGGGATGTATGACAACTTTATATAAAGTATAACAATGTAGTAGTTTAGTACAATAGTTTGAGCGAGGGGCAGCAGGAACAGCGCGCCTTTTATTGTAAACAACAAAGTTTGGCGGGAAAAATTCTTAGGTGATATTGTGTTACTCTCTGTCCTTATTTTAGCTTCATTTTTATCGTTATATCCCGGTAAGTAATCGAATTGGTGCCATAAAGAGTCATGTAATATATTCCTCACATTGTATTGCTCCGGTGAAGGTAAGATTCTATTTAAGTTAGTAAATGAGAGTCATATAGTCACAGGGTTCTTAAAGGTAAGTCATTGTGGTGTTTGGTGGGGATTGTTTGTTAAGTATTTTACTATATAAGTTCCTAATGTTTATAGTTACTGTGATTGAGTTCATTACCAGACGACGATGAATGCTAGTCTCCTGGATGGTTAAGATGAGAGTTTTAACTTTGAAATAAAACAACCATGGTAAAGGGAAGAATGGCTCACTCATTCACTATTATTATTATATATTTGGTGTATAATATATATGTAAAACACTAGCAAGAGGTATTTTACACATGTTCTAAATGTTTGTGTTGCTTTAATATATGTTCTTATCTTAAACATCTTGGCTTGTTGACCATTCCAATCCCTCTAACTGTCGTCCCATTGCCCTCACTTCATCCCTCTCCAAGATTTTCGAAACTATCTTAAGCTCTCATTTTCCCCGTCACCTTGAACACCTTTATGTTAATTTATAGTAGAGCACTGGTCTTTCTTTGGGTATTAGAAATATGTAAAAAAAAAAGAAAAAAAAAACCAAACCAAACCTAACATAACCTAACCTAGGGTTGCCATGCGTCCGTATTTTCCTGGACATGTCCTCCATTTAGGTCTTGAAATCATCATCTGGAGGTAATTGTTAAAATTCTTCAAAAGTCCGGAATTTCAGCTAACATCATTTTCTCCACGGACAAAAGCATGAAACTGTAATGACGAGAGAAAGAGAAGGTACTTTAACGGGCTGTTTGGTGGATTCGGCATCCTGTGTACCGCCGGCAAGACCGTGGGCTCATAACACTTCTCTTGCCCGCGGTGCCCACCGTTTCTGTGTGGATGTCGATCACACTAGAATAACCCGTAAAAGCACATCCTTCTTTCCTCACACAGCCAAACTGTGGAATGCTCTGCCTTCTTCTGTGTTTCCATACTCTTACAATCTGTCCCACTTCAAAAAGCTGGTTTTCCTGCATCTTCGTGGTGTAGATTAATATGATCTTTTTCTCTTCTATTTTTAATTTCTTTTTACTCTTTATTTTTTCACCCCCTAGGCCCTGTAGGGGGTCGATGACCTGTGCCCGGGTGGGCTATTCCCTGTAAAAAAAAAAAGAAGGTTTGAATTAGTATTATCGTTTCGGTCATGCGGTGAATTTTGGTTTAGGTTGGGTTGGAGTTGGTAGGTTAGGTTGAAATTATGTTTTTCTGGTGATTCTTTATGTGTTTTGAATGATTCTGACCTTCAAAAAATAGGTGCATGATCGAAACGATATTTTTACCTCCAGGTTAACGAGTAACTTTAGAAATGTTTTGTATAGCAGTCAACTTCTTTATTAACTCCGGAATATTTCGGAAAATGATGAGGATTTGTTATTTTCGTATTGTAATTGTGGTGATTTTTATCTTTAGGAATGCTAAACATTGTCCACCCAGCAACATGTTCTATGTTTATGAAATAATCCTTTCATAGACCGGAACAAGATAACAGCAACTGCTACTTTGTGTGATTTTAGGAAGTAGATGATCAAACCTAACCTAACCTACCAAATTTAACACAATATATCCTAATCTACCCGCTGTCAGTACTTAATTTTCTTGCAGACGAAATAAAAAAAAACTTGATATGGTTGTGCTCATATCACTAACTTAAGAAAACCTCTCCACAGAAGATAAACACTTTCTTACCAGCTGAGATGGCCAAAAAGTGCACAAGGCTTACAATATGTGTCACATCACTTTATGAGTTTTTCCATGCTAAACAATGCTCTTTGTAAAGGTTTATACATATGTACTGTAAGGGTATTATTATTGTTTCGGTCATCCAGCAAATTTAAGGTAAGTTGCATTTGAGAAGCAGCGCTGTGATCCATTTATTACTATTCCCAAACAACTTATATTGAAGCCTTTTCTCACTCTCTTATAGGTGGTAACCTATAAGTAAAGGCACCATGTCCTCTCCGGGCCGTCGAAGTGCACGCTCAACACCGAGCAAGCAGAGTGACACAAGTGAACTGGTCCCCTTGCCTCCTTCATCACCCGGGTCAGAACTTCTACCACCTACGTCCCCGGCTCCACCACGCTTGCAAAGTACAGTTTTCATGACATTCATGTAATTAGAGTTGAAAATAATTTTTTGTATCCCTGCTGAATACAGTTGTGGAGTAGCAATGCATTCCATCTGAGGTTTGGTTGTTTCCACAACTGAGAAAGTTTCAACTCATACAATAGTGGTGATTAGCTTAGTGTAAAGATAGAAAAATAACCAAATTTTGGAAATGCTCATTTCATGCTTGTTTTTCTCCCTGTGCTTGTACCAGGTTAGCATTATTAGTTCAATGAAACCTCTATTTTAAGGATTATTTGTATATGAAGGTCCGTTATGCTGAGGGTCCATCTGATATGAAACCTCCATCTAACAAACTGTTTAGATCTGAAGAGCTGTTATATCGAGGGACCATTAGATGTGAAACACCCATCTAATGGATTAAGTGGAGAGAGAAGTCCAATATATGGAGGTTTCATTATAAAGGGAGACATTTCTTTTGATATATATAGGATACTGTGGATGATGTAGGTGGGTGTTTTTTACTGGAAGAAAGACTTGACAGCATCTTCAGTTGATGTTAGATGGCAGCTTGTTGGGAAAAGTTTACCTTAAGCCTTAATATTACACATGCTGGGTTCCTTCACATCATATTGGTAATGCTCCTTCTAGCCCTTCCTCCTCTCAGGATGAAACTCAGTTGGAAGTGTAGAATTACAGAGTCCTTTGTCCTTCCCCCTCCTGTAAGCTCCATCATAAATCAGAGTTATGTTGTTCCTGTACTGTACAAACATAATAATTTATTCTATCATCCAGTGCATGTTCTTTAATCACTGTTATTTTGTTGGTTTTTAGTATATATTGTTTTGGTTTAATTGATAATGTATACTCATATTTTTTATAGCTCTTCATGAAATGGATTTAAGCTCTCCTTTGAACTATGGAACACCCAGCAGTGTCGGATCATCAGTACGTACTCCTCGTTCTGGTGTCCGAGGAACACCTATCCGTCATCGATCTGATATCCGTTCTGATCGTCGTATCAGACAGGTGAGTCTTTTGTATTTGGAGAAGTGTCACAGTGCTTGAGCTTGTGTGTTTGACTTCCTTCATCTTCCATCATTTTTCTCCTTCACCCTTGAGAGGCCAGTGTTTGAAGGGTCAGTGCTTCATTGGCTGACACATAAACATATAAAGGAGGAAACTGCAGCAGGCCTATTGGCCCATACTGGGCAGTCCCATTTACACCCAACTCCTATTGCTCATATATCCATCCAACCTATGTTTGAAGCTATCCAGTGTATTCGGAGTTTATGATAATGTTTGGTAACGTGTTCCATCAGTCCACTACTCTTTTATTTTCAAACCAATGCTTCCCTATTTCGTGCCTAAATCTAAATTTGTCTAATTTAAAACCATTGTTACCAGTTCGCTCTTGGTTGGGTAGTTTAGTACCTTTGTTTAGCCCTGACTTCCATTTATACCTCAATCATATCGCCCTCACTCTCGTCTCTCGAGTGCAAATTAAGATGCTTTAACCTGTCTCTGTACCGAGGTTCCTAATGCCCGGGATTAGTCTTTTCATTCTCTGAATTCTTTCTAGGATTCTATATCCATTCTGTAGTACGGTGACCAGAATTTAACTGCGCACCTCAGTGAGCTCCCCGCTGCTAAGATACAGTTTTAGGATGACCTTCTAGTCTTGTAACTAACACTCTTTTGTATGAACCAAAATACTTTATTAGCTTTGTTTCGAGCAAATACACATTGTTTACCTGGCTTAAGATTCCTACTTATCATTACTCCTAAATCTTTTCACATTTGGATTTCTCTATAACATCGTTGTTCATCTGATATCTGGTTTCTCTGTTTACATCTCCTAGACTAAGTACAGTAATATCTCCATTAGACGGAATCCTCAAACCCGAAGTCTCCGATAGCTGAATTGAAATTGCTCGAAAATCATTCCCAAAATTGGAATTTTCCCAAAAATTCCTGCTTTAGGAACAAATTTTCCGGAGGTTGAAGGTCGAGAGAATTTTTGAAAATGTCTTAAATAAAGATGAAAGTTAAAGTATTTTTTTTTTGGGTGGGGACTTGACCTGACCTGACTCAATGTCAGGTGGAGATAGGGTGAGGATTAGTGGTCTCATATTACTGACCTGCTGATGGAATGTCAAGTCACCCTTTCTTGGGTGGGGGATTAGTGGGTCTCATGACCTGAAGTTGTCTTGAATAAACACAAAACCTAAAGTATTTTTAGGGAGATTGTGATAAGTATAAGTATAAATGAGCAAAGTTGTATCCCTTCAACATTACATTACATAACATATTAAAATATGGAGTGAGAAAGCAGAAAGGTGTGGGTGATTAGAGATATCGAGTGGAAAGAAGTGGTAACATGCATCAGTGTTGCCAAGTGAAAAGCTCCTCAACAGCTGATCTTTTAATTTGCCTCCATGCAGTCACACAACAAGACCCTCACTGGATGCTTGTTGTCTTAATTCCGTGTGTGTGTGTGTGTGTTGAGCTTGCCAAGCACATTGTAGGATTTGAAGAAGTTGATGAAGAGTTTGTTCAGGAGTCAGGTGGTGAGGTGACATGCCAAGACACTTACACAGCACACACATTAACAGCACTACTAAACCATTGTCTTATAACATTTTACATTATAATTTCTATTTTAAAATTAATTGATACATGATGGCTCGACAGGGCTACTTTTGCACTTAGACAACTGATCAATGAATAAACCAGGGCATATTGAGACTCATTATACATTAGTGATGTCACAAAGCTTTGAAACTGCAACCACATAAATTATCACAACCTGTACTTGCCAACAGTGCATAACATAGATGTAACCATATAACCCTTAATTAATCACAGGATTATCATAACAATCGACCAAAATTAAAAGCACCTACACCAAAAATCGGACTCTCCCCTTAAATTCTCGGCTGTGAAAACTGTTGAAAAAAATCTGTTCAGATTATTGCTCATTTCTCCGTTGTTATCAGTTAGCTCGCCGGTGTCTGACTGTATTGGTCCAATCTTGTCTCATATTTAGTGTGATACATTTGGTCATTCTGAAATTTATTTTACATATTGACAATATATAGTGCAGTGCAGTGTTGATTTAAAGAAAATAATCTTGAATTACACCTAGTGAACTTAAAATTTTATGGGTGAAATGACGACATGAAGCATGGGGTGATTTCTCTTCCACCCCCACTTCCTTCTCTTCTCCCTTCTCCTCCACCCCCACTTCTAATTCCCATCATCATCATCATCATCAACCAGGAGCCTTCTACATACACACCTAAAAGTAAGTGTACTTTACTGCATTTATTTTTACTTTGTATGTAATTTTCGGTGAGTTGGAACCAATTACCCAAAATCCCATTAATACAATGGTTTTGGTTAACGAACGATCTTCTGGAACGAATTGTGTTCATTAACCGAGGGACCACTGTAGTTGGTTGGTCACCAATTTAATTTTTCACTCCTGCAGACTACATCATCCGGGGACCTGCCATGTTATCTATGAGTCTGCATGTTAAACTTAAGAAAGATAAAACTTTCATGTTTACCAAAACTGAAAAGGAAAAATATAAAAGTTGGATTCAAAGAATATATAAAATCTTTCAAAGTAATTTGAAAAGTTGCAAGTGTAAAAAAATATTATTACAGTACAGTAGTAGTAGTCTAACCTATTCAATGTGGCTGGTCTCAATTTCAAGTTTACCCACGATATGGAACTTTTAATACCTACCGGGTTTCCGTTCTGTATAGTATATGGCATGTCTGCAGGCATCTGCCAAAGGCATTTACACTTGTAGCATGCCCACATTGAATAACTGCTTTCAAAACTAAACTACCGTATTTCATGAACCTATTAATACAATGATCATCCTTCAGGTGAACATCTCCACGGACCCTGCCAGTGAGTCTAATGCCGAGGGAGCCGCTGCTACATCAGCTCCACCTGGGGGCTCAGCACAGACAGAGGGACCACAAGGGCCCCAGCTGGTCATCTGGGGTACAGATGTTGTTGTTTCGGAGTGTAAGGATAAGTTTAAGGCTTTTGTTCTACGCTTTGTGGAGCCAGATGTAGGAAATGATGAACGAGTTGAGGGCATGAACACCGATGAACCACTGTATCTGCAGAAGTTGGAGGAGGTAAGTTACACCCCAATACATGTAGTACAATTTTATTGTTAGGGATTTTTTATTGACAAATACTGTTCATAAGAGTGAATATCCATCTACTGTACTCTGTAGTTATACCTGGATCTTTTTTTCTTTTTCTTTCTTATTATTCTGGCCAGTAGTTGAAGCCACTTACTGTAAAGTTTGTTTAAGGTTTTGGGGATTTACCCTTAAATCTTAGCTTTTAACAAGTATACAGGAGACATTTCACAGTCTTTCCCTCCTCTTATGAGTACAGTACGCCCTGATAATTCGCGGATTTTTATTTCGTGGTCCTCTATTATTCGCGGATGGCACCCTGGATGTACCCAAGAATGTCTGCGGGTAGGTTTAAAGTTGCCGGCATTTTCGCGGCCGGTACTGGGAGACATTCGTTCTAGAGACAGTAATTTCCTTTTCCCTGTATGGTATATATTTGTGTGTGTGTGCAGACACTACACACACAAAACATATACAAATAAATAATAATGGGAAAATACTCTCACAAATAATCAGAAACAATGTATATTAATACGCAATGTTGAGTCTACCCTCAAGTCCACTCCGTGCTTTGTTATTAATAAAGCACGGGGTAGACTTAACATTTTTAATATACCGTACATTTGTTTCTGATTATTTGTGAGAGGATTTTTCCATTATAATTTATTTGTATGTGTTTTGTGTGTAGTGTCTACACGCACATATGCCCACGTGTTCGTGACAGGTGCGAGCAAATTAATCATAGTCCAGGCATTCTGGAACGCGTCTGACAATCAATGGTATGACGTGTACAGGCCTGCATTGAGGCAGAAGGGGGCAACTTTGACCATTTCCTTTAGGTTGTAACAAAGAGGGATCACACTGTAGAGATCCATGAATAAATGATTACAAAAACCTATGGGGGTTTCACTGTAAATTCACTCATTAATACAACATCTTAAATGTATTGTAATATGGAAACTGCAGAATCTGACATTTTACCATAGAGACATTGTGGTTTAGAATTATCCAAGGATTTCTACCTCCAATTTAATGTACTCTTTGCTGAATCACCCTCTATACAATACAGGTAAAAGAAATAATTGTCCTAAGGGGAAACACATAAAGGGAATATACATTTCTTTCTACACAAGTAACACCCACACACACACACACCGAAAAGCAAATGTTATTCGCGGCTATTTTGAGAACCTAACCCCCGCGAATTTGAAGGGCCTACTGTACAGTATTTGACTGAGCAGAAATTGGACTTAGCAATTATTACCGTAGTATATGTTAAGTAAAACATCACTGAATTGTCACTTACAGTATATGGTTGGTGAAATAAAGCATAGACTGCATCATACATATATGTCAAGTAAAGTAAACATCACCAGGTTATGTCAGGTGCCACCATTTATTGTTAAGTTAATGCATTAATAATCCAGGAGTCTTGTAGGTCTGTATTATCCAATTTTTCTTATTTTGAAATGAAGATGTTAAGGGCTTACATATATTTCAGATACACACTTTGGAGGAGCCTTTCCTCAACATCAACTGTTCTCACCTCCACCAGTATGACTCAGACCTGTACCGCCAGCTGGTCTGCTACCCTCAGGAAGTATGTACCACGTAAAGTACTAAAAATTTTACCATAATTGTTACAAAGTAAAATATATATCCCTAAGTCCTAAGATGATTTCACCTACCAGCCAATTGCAATCATAGTTAATAAGAATTACAACCTTTGAACCATGTAGAATTTATGGTTTTGGTTTAGGCTATGAGGATTACTTGTACTGTACATAATAACTCTTTAACTTCTTGCTAATGTATTTATATTCCTTGCTGAACATTACCCCAAAATCTTCCACTGATTACAGCTCACCAGTATTCACACTTACACAGCAAATGGACAAACTTTTTAAGACACATTTTAGCGATGTGGGGACTAGTTTTGTGATCAGGCAGCATCTATGATTTCTTTTGTTTTCTGCTGCTGTTATTTTGAAAATTCCTTCAATTTAACTACAATATACTACTTTTATTATTATCATCATCATTATTATTATTATCAATAGTATCATCATCCTACTAATATGTTGGTTTTGTTTATAGGTAATCCCCACATTTGACATGGCTATCAATGAGATGTTCTTTGAGCGTTACCCGGATACTATTCTGGAACACCAGATCCAAGTGCGGCCCTTCAATGCTGATAAGACCAAGAACATGCGTGCGCTGAATCCTGAAGGTTGGTATACTGTTCTCCATAGTGTTGTACAGTACAGTACAGGAGTAGAGAGACACAGAGCACTGTTGTTGAACAAGGGAAGGTGTGTTAGGTGAGGTACAAGAAAGGGATGTGTGGCAATGAACAAGAAGAGGGAGTTATAGTGGAGTACTCGATACAATAAAAGGCATGCATGGAAGTGTTGGGTTATATAAGGTTAGGGAAGTATTGAGGTAATATATATACCAATTACAAGTAGGACTTGTAGACCCATATACAGCTTTGGTGGGATGGAAAGTCAATGCTGTATCCTGCCTGCTATAATTAATTGTACACAATAATCCTTAAATAGCAGGTAAGGATTCCCTAATGGAAAGCTATAAATGTTAACAGATGAGTTTGGAAGTGT
Organism: Homarus americanus; assembly: GCF_018991925.1. NCBI lineage: Eukaryota > Metazoa > Arthropoda > Malacostraca > Decapoda > Nephropidae > Homarus > Homarus americanus. The sequence goes on along the minus strand of NW_024744357.1, from coordinate 3,693,740 downwards.
GTGTGTGTGTGTGTACTCGGTAAAAGTTAACCCTTTTAATGAAGATACCCCCCACACACACACACACACACACACACACACACTTCCATTAAAAAAATATTCACTCCTTGAACCTTCCGAGTTCCCCCTAAAAAAGTTGTGACAATTCTTTAAATAATGTCTGGCAAGGGATAAAAGGGATTGACTAAAGGTGGTATTGAATGTTGTGTGAACCAACAGTGAAACACCAGAAAGGTATCTTAAGGCCTTTTGTGGATAAGAAAGGCCATCACATCCATTATAAATGTGAGAGTGAATGAATAACAATGACATCTGTGTTTTCTCTTTGTACTGTTCAATGCTGTAGGATAGCTGAAAAAGGCTTGCAAGGCTTGAGGGGCTAAACTCCAAAACAGTACTCACTTATTGTAACTGTTACAAACGGTTTCCACTCCTGAGGACGTTCGTAAGTTGGAACATATGCTATATGCATACCGTACCTACAAAACAAGGTTTAAAATTCCACTAAATCATAACCTAAGTCCTTATATACATCTAAAATCACTTAATTTAAGACAAAAGAAGAAATGGAATGACAAAATACAGTAAATGAAAGTAAAAAATAAGTCATCAGGTAAATAAAATACTGTAAATTTCAAGTTTAACCCCATTCATATTGGCAGATGTAACTTAACTGTCTCAAAATTAAATAATAATAAAGATATAAATTCCTCCAAAACCTGTTGGAATCGTAAGTTTGAATACTTCATGCAACGGGGATGAGCTGCAATATTTATTGCCATGATAAACAATAAAATAAATAAATAGCATATCATAAAATACAATAGTAAATTTTATGTAAAAAAATCTCCTTCCACACTCAAACCATTGTATAGTTTGGGACATTTCTATTTCATTCTATTCATTTATTTATTTATTTGTTTATTATTTTTGTTGTGTGTGTCTGTTTATATTCCTCGGGCAGGATTCTCTGTGTTGTCTTCACCGTGCTGAATATATTTTTATATTTCAGACATCGACCAACTCATCACCATCTCCGGTATGGTCATTCGCACATCGAACATCATACCAGAGATGCGCGAGGCGTTCTTCCGTTGCCATGTCTGTTCCTTCACAATCACCGTTGAGATTGACCGCGGCCGTATTGCTGAGCCAACCTTGTGCACATTCTGTAACACAACCCACACCTTCACATTAATTCACAATCGCTCACAGTTTTCTGACAAACAGATGATCAAACTGCAAGAGAGTCCAGGTATGTGGGGGTTATCACATATCATTAGATGCTTTAGTCATAAACTCACCAATATTCAGTTCATTGTGTCTGCATATTGCTGTGTTGTTGATGTCAGAGCCAGGTGAGAACATCTTGCTGTGTGTTTAATGTAAGAAGAGTTCTCATCTGGAAGTTTGTCTGTGATTGTACATTTGACAATATTTTTTTAATACTTTTACCACCAGCTTTAGGTCACATTAGTTGTACACTTGATTCTCCCTAAATATAACAGCCTTAGGGAACCAAATATTGATAATCCTCTCTATTCTTATCTTTTGATCCACAACAGACGACATGCCCCCTGGCCAAACACCTCACACTGTGCTCGTCTATGCCCACAATGACCTCGTTGATGCTGTCCAGCCTGGTGATCGCGTCACTGTCACTGGTATCTACAGAGCTACCCCCATGCGGTTGAATCCTCGAATGCGTAATCTGAAGAGCGTTTACAAGACACACATAGATGTTGTTCATTTCCGGAAAGTGGACAACAAAAGACTTCACGGGCAGGAAGAAGGGTGAGTACTGAACCTAAACTTGTGAGTTGTTAAGGTTCATGACACACCCTAAAGAAGAAGTCTCCTCGGTGTCAAAGATACAGGCTGACCCTGCAAATTCATGTCTCAGAAATCTGTTTTTTCTGTAAATCTGTGCATTTTCATGTGGGCTTCCCAATTGCGGTGTTTGTTGCTAGTCTGTGCCCGTTTTAGACAAATAATTTCTATTGAAATTTAAACGCTCATGAAAATGCACAAATTTGTGGGAAAATGGACTTCTTTCACACTTGTTCCACTATATAAACGACATGGCTTAGAAATAAAGAAAATATAATATACAGTAGAACCTCGATAAATCGGACAAATTGGGGCAGACCCCAGTCCGAAAAATGCGAAAGTCCCCAAAAAGCGAATATATGGGGCGGGGCAGAATTTGAAATAACACTGCTTATCTTAACTGTTTAAAGAAAATCAATTGTTGTTATGTTATTACTGCATTTCAACAACCAAGGCCTTTAAGTATATAACACGGTTATTAAAAGAATATTACATCAATAAAAAAAAATGAAACAGAACATATAAATCTGGTTGTCAACGAGGTGATTGCTTTTTACTGTAAAGTGTTAGATGTAAGTAAACACAGAATTTGTCTTAAGACCATAAGAATGGAGGAAACTGCAGCGGGCCTATTGGCTCATACTGGGCAGTCCCGTTTACACCCAACCCCTATTGCTCATATATCCACTGAACCTATGTTTGTAGCTATCCAGCGTATTCGAGTTAATGATGATATTTGGTAACTTGATTCACTTGTCTACTACTCTATTTCCAAACCAATGTTTACCTATTTAGCGCCTAAATCTGAATTTGTCTAATTTAAAACCATTGTTACGAGTTCGCTCCTGGTTGGATAGTTTGAGTACCTTTGTAATGTTCCCTTTGTTAACCCCCGACTTCCATTTATACACCTCTATCATATTGCCCCTCACTCTACGTCTCTCAAGGTAGTGCAAATTAAGATGCGTTAACCTGTCTCTGTACTCAAGGTTCCTAATGCCCGGGATTAGTCTTGTCATTCTCCTCTGAATTCTTTCCAAGGATTCTAAATCCATTCTGTAATATGGTAACCAGAATTGTACTGCGTAGTCCAAGTGAAGTCTCATAACGCAAGATATAGTTTTAGGATGATCTCGCTAGTCTTGTAACTAACACTCCTTTGTATGAACCCAAGTACTTTATTTGCCTTGTTTCGAGCAAATACACATTGTTTACTTGGCTTAAGATTCCTACTTATCATTACTCCTAAATCTTTCTTGCAGTCAGATTTCTCAATAACATCTTTGTTCATCTGGTATTTGGTTTCCCTGTTTACATCTCCTATACTGAGTACTTTACATCTGTGCCTTTTTTAAACTTGGTCACAGTGGGATACCAATTAGCACAAATTTGTGAGGTCAGCTTGTATTTGAAGACCTCCATGGTTTTCTTACCACAAGAGGGCTCTTAGATGGTCTTTTGAACCCATATTGGTAACAAAGGGTGAAAGCAAATTCAAGAATGAAGGGTCTGCAATCAAGGGAGTGCAGGCCTTGAGAGGTGCCAAAGAGCTACACATACTTCCCAGACTATCTGTGTAACCCAACCTGACTCAACATGTACTGCAAGAAAATTTGGGCAAACTTTGGCCACAAGTTCTGAATTAATTTATGGTATATTGATGAAAGTTTAGTGTGTGTGTGTGTGTCACAAACACACCTAATCTGGTTGGAATTCACAGCTGCAATATAACCAATTTTTTATACTCTATAATACAATATATGAAAACTTGACATAGGATGTTGTATATATTTTTTCATCATATGTATGTTATTGGATAGTTGAGTCTTTCAAGTTTTACAGGTAATTTTTTTATGGTTAGTCAAATGCTGTAATTGGAATTGAGCAGTTTGCTCTGGCAGTATTGGGGATAGCTTCAGGCTCTTACATATGTGACTTTAATTTTAACTCTTAGTAGCTGACCTTTTCCTCATTAGTAAATCATGGTATTGATATACATTTTCAACAGAGAAACCCCACGCTTCCCAGCTGAGCGAATTGAATTGTTGAAAGAACTGTCCCATAAGCCTGATATCTATGAACGTCTGGCTCGTGCAATTGCTCCCTCCATCTATGAAAATGAAGACATCAAGAAAGGTATCTTGCTGCAACTGTTTGGTGGCACGAGGAAAGACTTCACAAATGCTGGCCGAGGACATTTCAGGTAATTAATTTATTTATTTATTTTAGTTCATTGCGATGTATTAGTGGGGTTTTGTTACTTCCTCCCCTTCCCTCCCATATTTATATCATAATGAGATTAGGAAAAGAAATTGGTAATCATTAACGATACAGTAATCAGAACTGCAACACATGTCTCATTCATTACTTTTGGTTGCAACCATAAAATTAATGCATTTTAGATTGGTTTACAATGGTTCTGATATTTAGAGCAATTATGTGTGGAGAACCTTTGGCTTTACCCTTCAAACTGTATGCTAGAGAAACTTAGTAGGATATAAAGATGGAATATAAAATTTTTAATCATTTGGTCCTGCGGTGGTCATTTTCTCAACGTTTTTTTTAATTTACAGGTCTGAGGTGAATATTCTTCTGTGTGGTGACCCTGGTACATCAAAGTCCCAGCTGTTGCAGTATGTGTACAACCTGGTGCCTCGGTCACAGTACACCAGCGGCAAGGGTTCTTCGGCTGTTGGTCTGACAGCGTACATCACCAAAGATCCAGAAAGCCGCCAGTTGGTGTTGCAGACGGGTGCTCTTGTGCTGGCTGACAATGGTGTATGCTGTATTGATGAATTTGACAAGATGAGTGACTCCACGAGGTAAGTCTCTCTAGGTCACTAGTCATATGGACCTCAGCCTTTACCATTCGGATTGGACTCCAGTCTTAATGGGCCCAAGTCGTAATGCTAACTTTTGGTTAGGTTGGGTCCCAATAAACCTTTAAGCTCTAAATGGCAGTACTTTGTGGGGAAGGGAATAAGTGTACAGTACAGGGAGAAATAGTATGATGGGATGATTGAAGTGAGTAGCATCAAATGATTTGAGACATGAACTTGCTGCTTGTATTTGATACTGGTGTGATGTATGAGGCAACATGGGTAAACCAGATAGAAAACTGGGACAACTTTACAACACATTGGTACGCAGAAGAATAGATGACAGCATATGTGGAAAGAACTGTTGCTTATGACTGGTCAGCCTACATTGGAGTGGTAAAGATTTGCAATTATTATTTTAATACAGTATTAGTATTCTTAATGCAGACCTGAGAATGAATGGAAAGAGTTGATGACTTAGTACAGATTGCCAATGATAGAAGTTCATGAAGGAGAGACTGCAACTGTCTTACAGTCATTATTGAGAAATGGTGAATTAGATGTGTAAATCCTATTTCATATTTATTTCAAACAAACTGAGAAAGTATTGAATTTCAAGTGATTTGTCATCTTTGTAATGTAAAAAAAATTTAACTGCTATTTTTATTTTGTCTACTGTTGAAGGGGTTCTATTCTTCCTATTGTCAAGTCATAAAATACAAAATATAAAATTATGTTATCTTGGTTTGCAGATCAGTGCTTCATGAAGTGATGGAACAGCAGACTCTCAGTATTGCTAAGGCAGGAATCATCTGTCAGCTTAATGCTAGAACATCTGTCTTGGCTGCTGCCAACCCTGTTGAGTCACAGTGGAACAAGAACAAGACCATCATAGACAACATAGAACTTCCTCACACCCTCCTCTCACGTTTTGACCTCATCTTCCTCATCTTGGATCCCCAAGATGAGCTGTATGATCGTCGACTGGCACGCCATCTTGTATCTCTGTATTATCGCTCAGAGGCTATGAGTGAGGAAGAAATGTTGGACATGGGTATTCTCAGAGATTACTTGGCATATGCTCGAGAATATGTCCACCCAAAGCTTTCTGAAGACGCTTCACAGCGCCTTATCTCAGCATATGTTGACATGCGTAAGGTAGGCAGTGGCCGCGGACAGGTGACTGCCTATCCTCGTCAGCTAGAGTCTCTGATCCGGTTGGCTGAGGCACATGCTAAAGTCCGTCTGTCTTACATGGTGGAGGTGGCTGATGTGGAGGAAGCATGGAGGTGTGTACAGTATTTATTTGGTCATTATATCCAGTGCTGTATATAGGGATTTATTTTATTTTTTATTTTTTTTCCAGTCGAAATATCTTAATTGCAAAATTTCTTTTAACATAATATTATTTTACATTTATAGATTACATCGTGAGGCCCTCAAGCAGTCTGCCACTGACCCAATGTCTGGCAAGATTGATGTCAGCATTCTGACAACTGGCATGAGTTCTGCAGCTCGCAAACGACGTGTTGAACTTGCTCAGTCTCTCAAAAAGTTGATTCTGACTAAGGGCAAGGTGATGACCCTCAACTTCCAGAAGATGTTCCAAGAAATGAAAGAATCATCAGACTTGGTAAGTTACAAAAAAAGTTTTCCATTTCTAATAAATAAATGGTTGGAAATAGCTAATGACCCAGTTTACCTAATCATATATATTGTTTGTAGTGTGACTTACTATTGTTGGTTCAGATTTTCCTCTGATTAGCTGAGTGAGTTATGGGATGAAAAAAAAAGAGAGAGCAAAGTTTCCAGGATTTAGTTTCACAACACATTTCCAAAACAGCTCTTGTTACATACTGTGAAAATGTTTCCACAATGACAAAATTTTATGGGCTAGTCTTCAGTCCATGGAATCTCTCAAAACAGTGAATAGATATCTTAAAATAAAGATATCTATTCACTGATACAGTGATATATCCATTAGTCTGAACATTTCGTGCAGAGTTTTCCAGGTAATGAGACGAACCGTATTTTCATTAAAATATTACATCGCAAGTATATTTTACCTTAACTGTGACTGAATGAATATATTCTCAGAAATAATTATGGAAATGTAATATTTTGGCTGAAATGATATACATATTACAGTGGAAAGTGGGATAAAATCATGACGAAAACAATGACTTTCGCTTTCTTTCGTTGTTCAAAAGATTTTACCGTAATTGCTTTTCGAATGGTTTTCAGTTAAAAAACTGTTGTACCGTACTGTATTACAATAATATTCTATCCTATCATTAGCCTGATAATCCCACAATGTAATATTTTTGCAGAAATGACGTACGTATTGCAGTGGAAAGTGGGATAAAATTGTGACAAAACAATGACTTTCGCTTCCTTTCGTTCAAAAGATGTTACCGTAATCGCTTTTCGAATGGTTTTCAGTTAAAAAACTGCTGCATCACAAGTGAATTAGGATATAATAGTATTGTAATATAACAGTTTTTCTTACTGCAAACCATTCGAAAAGCGATTACGGTAACATCTTTTGAACGAAAGAAAGCGAAAGTCATTGCTTTCGTCACTTACCACTGTAATACGTATGTCATTTCAGCAAAAATATTACATTTCCATATTCTCAGAAATAAATAGTAGTTTTGCTGAAATGTAATGTATTTCAATGTAAATTAGGATAAACTACATGAAAACAAAAGACTTTACCTAACCTTCCGATGTTCAAGATATGTTACTCGTTTTTTTTAATAGCTTTCCGTTAAAATACTGTTATATTAGTGATATTCTATTCATACTGTGCTTGATATAATACATTCACGGAAATGTAATATTTTTGCAACTACAATGCTGATGTCAACACAAGCGTGGTTACAGCGAGACTGACTGAGTGATGGAGAGCTATGCGTGTGTGTGTGTGAGGTTGCGGGAGCGGGTGGTGTCCCGTGTGAGGTGCCGCGTGCGAGTTTAATGGCGCGCGATTTGAATGTACTTCAATGTACAGAATATTCCTCCGGCGGGGCAATCCGCGTATTTGCAAATCCGTGTATGCTAAACCCGCGTATGTTAAGGGCCGATTGTATAATGGTGGGGACTCCATTCTCTTATTAAAAGAAATGTAAGATATAGTGATACCGATCAATAGAATAAGTTCTAATTAGTTGGAAACACCATTATTTACCCAAAATAATCTTGAATAGTTTATCCAAAAGTTTGGTTCAATAAATATATTTATAAAAAAAAACATTATATGATGCAGGTGTGCTAGGCATAAATGGAGCTGTGTGTCACACTGAAGACAGTGGAATGTTCCACCAGCACTGGGGAAAGTTTTCCCCGAGTTTAAACTCGACTTCTCACATGGAGCTATATTTATTTAAACAAACACCTCTGTACATTAAACAAAATATATATACTCCTGTATACTGTATATATTATACAGTACTCACCAGCCGATGCTGTCGTCTTGCACCTACAGTAAGCTCAATGTAATATGTAATTAATCACTTTTTACGTCTTAACACTTGGATTGGAGGTGGTCTAAATGTAATGACCTGATGCAATGTCAGGTCACCCTTTGTTGGGGTGGGGGGGACCTGAAGAATGATGTCTTGAATAAAGACTAAAGCTAAGATGCTCCAGTGTTTCCCATTTCCTGTACATATGGTACAATACTTCCATACTGACTGTATAGTACACTACAGGAATACCTCACTATTCGCTTACCCACAATTGATATTTTAACACCCTATTCAATATTCTTAAAGCATACCCCGCTTATTCGCAAATGAAAAATTACGATACCCTACAATACAGTATGTACAGGTATTTCAAACCGGGTGGGCTAGCTGAAGCTTTCATATTCCGACATAAGGCCCATTTAACACATGTGTGATTTAGAAATTAATGAAGTTCAATGGGAGTGTGGTGGTGGTGGGTATTGTGAGGTAATGGTGGCTGATGGTCATAGGAGTGTGGTTGTAGAGGTTTTTTTTTTTCCTTGTAAATTAATCTTATTATATGTTTTGCTTGTTTATTTTACTTTTATCTCCTATTTCTAATTGTTTCAAAGTTTTGAAATATTTTCTAATTCAATTTATCAAAGTATTTTTGTTTTCTGTTACTTTTCTCTTAATGCTTGACTATTGTTTATTTATATCTTCAGTACTCACGGTAGCCACCGCCACCACCACCCAGGTATTCTGTCAGAATATACTGTATAACATAACATTAACCTCTTAACCATGTGGTAGTAACATGGCGAGGGCTTGACTCATGAGTTCTATTGTAGTCATTGGTTCAAATTATGAGGGAGAATAAAAGGAGGATGCAGTGGTAATGATAGTATAAAATACATTAAGATATTATTGCAATGAAGTTGAGTAGTTTAGGAACACTTCAACATACACAAACACATGAACCTCTCCTTGGGGTTCACTCAAGACTTGGCCAAATTTACATTAACATCGATACAAATTATAAGAACCACTTGGCCCTACTTCCAGGTTAGCAAAAACAAGTCTTTAAATTTAACAAAAGCAATGTTCAGTAGAAACTACTACAACTCACTGTAACATTCTACAAGAGTGACACTATGAAAATAAGGAATCTTCACCATTTCATTTCATTACCACTTATGGTAATACTGTATAGCACTCTCCAAAAACCCGTCACAAGGCTGATATTTGTGTACCATAATTATTATTACTCAATACTGGGGATACAAGTTACTCTTGGCACACAAACTTATCATGACCCCATGAGCCTTAGTGGTACAGTCTTACCTCTCATTTCTTTTAATATTATACTTGTTAACACTTTACAACACAGGACATGTCGGTATTCATATTTTCATTGAGAATAATATAATTCAGACTGATAGATACAGGATGAATTACAACAGGGCTTACGACAGCTTGGATCCAAACATGCCTTGTTTTCACACTCAGTGAAACTACGACTGGACTCACACTTTGAAGCTGAGTCCAGGCTTCACTGTACACATTGAGTTAGGAAAATTTTTACTATGGGTTTACATTAATTTGTAAGGCTAATACTTATATTCTAATTAGTGTTTGAGTTTGTCATGCATCAATTGAATTGGTCACAAATACTCTACTCAGATTGGTATACCTATTTCTTGTAAAGTCAGCTTTTAGGACCCGGGACGAATTACACACGGCCGTTAGACTTTGGAGAGTTTTTCCTGTGACAGGTTCTGCCAAATGATTAATGAGTTTCTTTAATGCAAAAATGACAGTCACTTCAATACAGTCATCAGATTCTCTGTGGCTGCAAATCAAAGACATCTAACTTCAGTTTTGAATTTATATCTCGTAGCTTCACAAGAGGCAAAAATGGTTATCATAGATTTGGCTGGGCCTTCACATACATCATCTGAGTACAGTTTGCACTGCACTTAGATAGTTGAAGCTTTCAACATATACACACTGAATCTTGAATGCTTCAGCTACTGGTAGGTATTCATCACTTACTGTTACTCATACATGTTTTATCATAATTTTAAATTTACGATACATGGAGAGATTAAGAAATATATAGAAATGGACGGTACCTTTCACACATGAGACGACGGAGCATAATATGAATAAGTGTGGGTATTAATATATTATCAGTGCAACTGTGTCCATGTCGTGGTAGTGGTGGGTGGTGTGAGGTAGTGGTGGCTGGTAGTCATGGGAGTGTGGTGGTGGTGGCTGGTGGTTAAGGGAGTTTGGTGGTGGTGTGAGGTAGTGGTGACTGGTGGTCACGGGAATGTAGTGGACCCTGGTGGTGTGAGGTAGTTCTTAAAGGGAAAATTGTCTTGATATTTGCAGTTTCATTAATCGCGGTGACCTTTAGGAATGCATCCCTTGCGATAATTGGGGTATTCATGTAATCACTTTTTACTTCTTAACACTGTATTCTTGATTGATTGTGTCCTGGTACAGTACTGCAGAACACATAAACAGCAGCCAGCAAGGGGTCATCCTTATACAATGAACTAAGTGCAGCCTGATACAAGGCTTAAAGGGGATAAACTGGAAGATGCATCAGCCTATCACGGGCATCCCATGTAGTCACATGACAATATTAGCCAATTTACTTGAGGGTTTTCCTGCCCACGCAGCTGGTACATGGTGACACAGTAGAGCATGATGCAATTTTTTCGGAACTCCCAGAACATTTATTTACCGATCTGGAATTGAGAGATTTTTTCCAGAAAAATTCCAGCTGTTGGAGAGTTCCAGCTAACAGGCTTTTGTAATGACTCTAGTTGTGGCTAACTTCTAATCAATATTTTGCAGATGATCACACGTGAGATGTTTGAAGATGCCCTCCGTGATCTACAAGATGATGAGTTCCTCACTGTCACTGGCAAGTCCACCATTCGTATCATTCACTGATAACTCAAGAAATGTACGCATTTATAAACTCCAGCCTTCTTCAGTAAATGAGTATAGTGTTTGATGAGGTTACCAATGGTGCACTAGCTTCCTGTCAAGGGAAAGGGATAACTCACTAGCTGCTGAAGGCTACCTGCAGCACCAAAACAGGAAGGGGCTTGTATGAATACTGTAAAAATAAATGTATATTGATGAAAATTACTTGAGCACTTTATATACTAATGGAATTTGAAGTTTTTTTTTTCTCTCACTCCATAAGTTGCTTTGTGGTTTTATACCTTTCGTCACAATATATTGAATGAAAATTATAGACAATTATGGTAATATTTTTGTATAGACTATTGATAAATAAAATTTTGAAAATGGACTCTTTATTAGTACCCCATAAAAGTTTCACATGGAATATTCTCTTAAGATGGTAAACTTTCTCTGCGTGTTGAATGTGCTGGCAGAGTATTCTCAGTGGTGTAGAAGTGAGAGAGATTTCTTACAAGGTACAAAGAATATGTTGTGTTGAGGTGTGATGGTCAATGTGTATTGGTCAGTGCTTAGTGTGCAGTGGTCATTATCTAGTGTGTGGGGGTAATTGTCTCGTGTGTGTGTGGTGGTAATTATCTAGTGCAGTGGTCCCCAACCTGTAGTTCTGAACCATAGTATGGTGCCCTCAAGGGTTTGTTAGAAAATTGTGAATTACTTGGGAATCTTTGTTAGAGTGAGATTAATGAAAATAAGTAATAACTTGATACAAATGTCGTGTACAGGAACTGTGTATTTACCCCAGACCGGGCCCAGAGAGAGAGCCAGCCTTCTCAATGGGGTAAATACACACACGCCCTGTCCAAGAGTACATGTAAAACGTATGTAACTGGTAACAGTTAGACGTGTAAAACTGCAAATAACTGTACAGTATACGAGATGTTTGTTTCTTGAATGTAGATCCAAAGTTTAGGCACCCTCCACTATGGTTTCAATGATACATGTGGCCCAGAGACTACACAGGGTTGGAAACTACTGATCAAATGTGTGTGGTTATTGTCTGTGTTTGTGTGTGTTTTTGTGTAGCGACCCGTGGTGTAATGGCCATGCTTGCCTCGCAAGCAAGCTGACCAAGATTCGATCCCCGGGCGGGGTGAAACTGTGGGTAAGTTTCTTTACGCCATTTGTCTCTGTCTACCCAGCAGTAATTGGGAACCTGGATGTTAATCGATTTGTTCCGGGGTAATGGTTAGCCAGTGCAGTTGGCGATTTGTCCGGTCTTCTCGGACTATTCCTTGACACTGGGTCATGCAGCTCGTTAACTCGGGGTGTGGTTGTTGAGTTGGCGACAGCTTCTATGCCTTAAACAAATTCACGCCTAGGTGGCCCTTGGGACCAGCCATCCTCGTAACACAAGGGGCAACCATTGCAATAATAAACAAGAAAATAATAATTGACCGCTTATTGAAAAAGCATGGCAACTGTAAGACGTTTATGCATTAGGAACATCTTTCTTTATCTATCCTCTACCTCGGGCTCAAACCCAGGAAGTACTAGACAGTGGTACACACTATCTGCTACAGTATACCATTTAAAATGTTATTTTAGGATTAATATGATGCTGAATTCTGTCTAACAACCTCAGCAATTATTAAATTGGTCTTGACAATCGTTTCAGAATCATTAATAGAACAATCAGCTGTTACTGCACATATCCTTGATATAATTCCAACAAATATTGTTTTATCTAAAATCCTCAGCCATGACACATTCTTATCTTATCCTCTTTGAGCTTTACAGTAAGGGAAGTGGAAGGCAGTAGAGAAGTGCTGTCTATAATGACCAGAATCTATACAAGTATGAATAACTGCACCAGGACTGCACTCTAGCGAAGCTGCAATCCTGCCAGAGCTCACCGGAGCGCTGCTCCGGCACCTCTGTTTTGATCAATCAATCAATATCCCTCCCGGGAACTCCCCAACAGGGGGTGGCCATGGCAGAAGTGTCTCCAAGCCATTTTATCCTTGCACACCTCACTTGCTCTCTCAAACACTCTTCCTCCCCTTCCTGCTCTCTTCAACAATCTCTGTAACTCTTTTCTCCCAGGTGGTAATTGGTCTACCCCTCCCAACATTCCCCTCTCTCTTGCTATTATAAACTTTTTTGTCAGCCTATCTTCATGCATCCTCCGCACATGTCCACACCACCTTAGTGTATTCCCCTTCATCCACTCCACCACACCACACTTCATACATAAAGTTACAGTAAGCTCTATATGTTACTATAAATCTATATCAAACAAGCAATCAACTGATTACTGCCTATAGCCTTCACCACGGCCTTCTTAACACGATAATCACTGCCTGGCCGATGAGTGTTATTTTTCAGGTAGTATTTAACATACTCCATGTACTCAGAATTTTTTCAAAGTTCTCACTCTGCATTTCCTGGCCTATCAGAGTCGCCATATCCACTTACCTATCGCCACAGCACAACTGGTCCGCCGTAGGGTGAGGCTGGGTTACGTCACTGTTTGTGAATGTGACGTCATCAACCGTGCATGCGCAGTTATCGTTTCGGCTACTTCTGGTCCGCTACACCGGATCATGTAACAGCAACTATATTGTTGTTTTATATAAAAGACTGATATTATAATTAAATTGAATAGTTAATATAATAATAATTAAGCTATATTATTATTTCAAGTGTAGGACTCTTAATAAACCTGAAAATATTACTTATTCAAAGTAAAAGTAAAAATAGTACAAGCAGTATGTAACTCGACCATGACGACAAGCTACTCTGTTCCCTGTTATCTGATGATCATGGTACACAACAGGTATAAATTGTAATAGCAAGAAAGCATGTTTTGGTCGGCATTATAAAATACCTGGAAAATGCCAGGTATAAAAATGTTTATTATTTATTACAACAACCATGAGATGTACTGAGGGGATAGATATAACAATAAACTTAAGCAATTATATGATAAGCAAGTAATCTCCATGAAACATTATATTGGTTAAAATAAAACAAATTTTTTTTTTAATCGAATTGTTTATTAAGGTACAGTTAAGTTCTGCTGTTAACTGGGAGTAGGAAACTGTTTATCAGACAGTTATTGTCAACAATTTGATGAAGAATAGACTGCGGGGAAAGGCATAAAGATGTCACGAAAAAAAATAGTAGTTTTAATTTTGCTTATCAAGTAAATATCATTAAACTTGATATTATAATGAGTGATGGAGCTATCCACAGTTAAACTCAAAGGTATAAATACCGAGATCCCACAGTTGTCATTATTTTTTTCGTTTGAATAAAAAACTTATCCACGTTCCTGTAAAAGTTTGTAAAGTGCAAGTTTTGGAGCCTTTGATACGGCTCAGCCTGCCCTCATTTTAGCTAAACTTGCGCGATTTGGGGTTAAAGGGAGACTTCTACAATGGATCGCCTCTTACCTCACTGGACGTCAGGCCCGGGTTCGCGTTGAAGGCTCTATATCTTCTGTTCAAGAAATGAACCTCGGCACCCCTCAAGGTGGAGTCCTGAGTCCCACCTTGTTTAACACTCTCATGCACTCCATTGCATCTCTCCCGTGGCCGACAGAAGTTGTTCACTCAGGATATGCCGACGATGTCCTCCTCCAAGCCCCTGACTACCTCAGCATGCAGGAAGCCCTTGATCTGGTCTCCAGAGAGTGTGATTCACTTGGTTTCCTTCTTTCAACTGCGAAAACAAAAGCCATGTGGCACGGTCGTTTTGTACCTCCACCCCTTCTCTTATCAAGAACGCCCTTGGACTGGGTTAATGAGACAAAATACCTGGGTGTGTGTGTAACTCGCACACGTTGTCAGATCCCTGAAGTCTGCTATCTTCGAGACATGTGCTTTCGGCATCTCGCTCCCCTCTCTACCATGTGCAGGGGTTCCCTTGGTGCCACCATCCCTGTACTTCTCACCATGTACGAGTCCTTTGTCCATTCCTGTGTCGACTACGCCGCCCCTGCCCTCGTCAACATTAGTCGGACTGTTGTCAACCGTCTCGAAGTTATCCAGAGGAAAGCTGCTCGTATCATCCTTGGGGCTCCTCAGTGGACACGCTCTACTTCTCTATATGCCGAACTTGGTCTTTCCCCCTTACAGGATCGTGTCCAGGAGTTTTACCTAAAAACTGCCGTTTCCATTCGACGGGATCCTCAGGGCAATTATGTCCAAGCCAACTTGACTCCTGCTGTCCAAGGCCGACCTCAGATTACAGATTGCCCAGGAGGGGCTAGTTTATTGGGCACCCCCTTACATCCTGTGCAAGGTGAAGCGCAGAAGCGTTTACAGTGCCCAACTGGGAAGCATGCGGAGTTCATGCTTGCCCTTATGACCCATGCATTAAGGGCGTAAAAGGCCTGAAGGGTCATGGGTTTTGTCAGCAAGTTACATAAAGTGACAATGATGAGTGTGTGGGGGGAAAATTCCCGGTACAATTTATCTGTTTATGGCAAAGTGTAGCAGGTCCCTAATAATGTCAAGTGCCAGGCCTGTCACTAGGAGGACGGATATCTGGTCAGGGAGGGAAGAGGTGCCACCCCTGTAGGGGGAGGTCATAGGGCAGATGAGGATGTGGTGAAAGAGGGTGTGAGAGTCTGTTGACCACAAAGTTTACAAACAGTGCGGCCAGGCTCAGGGTTGCCAATGTACTAGGCGTGGCGAAGTACAGTGGGGGTGGAGGTGATATGGTGTGGTGGGGCAGGTACAGTAGGGGTGGAGGGAGGCACATAGGCATTGACAACATTGAGGGACACACCTTTTAGTGTGATTGTGAAGGTGTGTTCGTCGACATGTCGGTGGGGTACAGGTAGCCGGGGGTGGTGTCCTCAGGTCCAGGTAGCCCTGGTGGAGACAGCTCAGACACGGGCGCGGCTTGCGGTGGGTGGTGGACAGGTTGAGGCACCAAGTGTTGTGAGGATGGGGCAGGACTTCGCTCGGGGGCAGCAGGACACACCAGGGCAGACCCGGTAGGCACTACACCAGTAGTGAAGGCCGCCGGCGGTGGAGTAGGCCGTGAGCAGGGGGGGGCTCACAGGGGGACCAACAGCTTGTGTCAAACCAGCAGAGAGGAGTGACTGGGTGGCAACAGAGGGCAGGAGTAGGTGGGAGATGGTGGTACAGAGTGTAGCGAAGAGTTTTTCAATACGGTTGGTAAATTCTTGGAAGAGGGATATGATCTGTGTCATGTCACTGGCGGGGGGTTGTGGGGGGGCACCGGTGGGAGCGCAAGGCCTGACAGCCTCAGAGTAGAGACGGGGAGGAGGCCCAGTAGTAGTTGAGTTAGGAGACGGCCGGGACTGCTGTGTTGTAGCCAGATGAGGCCAGGCAGAGGCAGGTGTTGTTGAAGAAGGCGTTGCTGGAGACACAGGGTACACAGGGGGGTGTGGCCCGGAAGACTGGGGGGGGGCGTTGTGGTAGACTTGGCCTTCGGGGAGGCTTTTCCCCTGGGACAGACGGGCGATTGGGGCATTGCCGTGAGTCAGCATTGTGCCGGCCGCCACAGTTACAACATCTGGGATTAATTACATAGCCCACCCCACCACTATTAAGGTGGTCTTTGATTTTCTGGGCACAGGCGGCGGAGTTGTGGTTACGTGAACAGAAGCGACATCTCGGCCGATCATGACGACAGCAGGCAGTGAAGTTGTGACCCCAATGAGAACAGACAACACAAAATGCAGGCTCAGGATGGTAGGCTTCTGCTTGCAGTGGGGGTAAGAGTGGGTGGGCATTCACAGTGGTTGGGCACTCCCTTCCATTCCACTTGACAATGACAGCTGGTTGTGGAACTCTTCCCCCAGTAATGGCGACGTATACTCAGTATACTAGAGTTAAAGTCACGCGCATCTTCGATGTCAGCGTATAAGGGGAAACGTTTCACTAGGATGTAGCAACATTCATCCGCGTCTACAGGGGGCGGCAGCAGGACGACCCCGTCAAAGCCAACAGTACTAAGTGTTTCATAGGCCTCAGGAGTCTGATACTTGATAAAGTTCCGGTTCTTACCTTGTCGGAATTCAATGCTGAAACCGTGCTGTCTGCAGTACTTCATCATCCAGTTGAAGCGTTCCTCTACAGTTTTCAGAGAGTCCTTGGGGAAGTGGAGATTCAGCTTACTTGTTTGTTTGGCAGAGGGCAGGGTGATAGGGTCCATGGCATTGGTGTTTCCACTGTGGCTAGCGTTTCCCATAGAAACATTACCGTCACTGTCATAATCACTGGGGTCTGACTCTTGAAGGGTGTTGGATTCAGTATGACCAGGCGAGATGGTAATGGCATCAGTATCAGAGATGTCTGCGTCTGCATCTATGAGAGAGCCTCTTCTGGGACGTTTATGTCGAACCCCCATGCTGGCAAAACGGGCCAGCTGAGGAGACCTTCATGGGACGATCGGGAAGACGAGAGCACCTATGGGTACGTGTGGGTCCTTGGGTGGTCACGCCACGACTGGAGGCCGACCTCCATCTAGAAGACAGTGGCGAGGGTCACTCATCCGAGCCCTTCAGGAACACGACCTCCTGCCTGATATTGTTGTCACCCCTGCTGTTGGTTCGTCTCCTTCTCCCTGGCTGGATTTTCAACCTGAAGTGATTGCCCTCGATGGACCGCTCCCGAAATCCCAGGTGAACCCTGTTATTCTCTGCAAATACCACCTCGCCAGGATCGCCCACTAGACCCCAGGTAGGGTCGTCCTCTACACTGATGGTTCTGTTGACCCCGCTACAGGTAGGGCCGGGGCTGGTGTCTACATGTCCCGTCCTGATGCCCCTGAGCCTGTCAAACTGTCTCTCAGAGTTTCTGACGGGGCATCCTCCACTCAGGCTGAACTAATAGCCCTCCTTGCTGCCCTTCTCGGTGAGGAAGAGGCAGATGGTTTCTGCCCCTTGCTTGTTTGCTGCGATTCCAGGTCTGCTCTCGACGGGATCGCATTTGGATCAGGGGAAAATAAGGACCTCATCCTCCGAATACGAGGGTTAACATCCACACTTCAGGATGCAGGCCGTCCTGTGACATTCCTATGGATACCCAGTCATGTCGGTATCTTGGGGAATGAGGCAGCAGATGGCCTTGCCAAGACTAAGTTGTTCCTCGAACACTTTTACAACTTAGGACCCAAATTCGCCGCAAACAGAGAGAAGCTCGGGATGCAGCCATCCCCCCTAGACTCCCCGCCCACCTGGTACGATGTCCTCCGTAAACTTCCTGACCTCTCGTACGTCTATGGGAAAGGGTCGCGGAAAGGGGACGTGATTGCTGCCCGTATCATCATTGGGTAAGACTTTGCTTGGGAGATTGGTATCCCCGCATCCCCTGAGCAACGCTCTTGTGCATTATGCAGAAGACCCGACAGCAGCACCCTTATCCACTACCTCCTAAGATGTCCCCACACACAACGCTTCCGTGACGCCTGCTGGACCACCACTCCACGACCCCCTGACGGAGACACGATGATCCTCCCCATACTGGCCAGATATTTTGTAAATAACAATGATTATGTGTTAAAGGAATATCCTTCCTTCCTTAGGTTTTAGTAAGCCTCTTTATAATATTTATACTGTATATACTTGTCACACTTGCCAGATGTTTCTGGTGTCATTGTACAGGGGTACCTAGTGACAGCACTAGGATCCCGCTTCCTCAATCAAGGAATAAACAATTGAAATTGAGTGCAAGTTTCCCCAGATATTCTTCAATGGTGACAACCGCTTGATAATATTCAAATGGCTATATAGTATCTAACAGACATATTATTGAGGTTATCTAAAAGAAAATGACTTGATTTTAAGATAATTAATTCCAGTCAACGAATGATTTTAATTTATCTATTGGTAGGAGAATGTGATAAATAAATGTCGCTATTTTCAACAACTTTATTAATCCCCAAACCAACTCAGAGAAACCTTTGCATAGTACACGTTTAAACCCTTCAAACACAGTCTGTTATCTCCCTTCTGTACTAGTCTTCTTTTCTTCTGTTACGATACTTCATTTTCTATATTATCATATCATCACAATCCATCGTGATATATAAAGCTGTAATGATGTGTTACGAACCACGCTATCTATTGTCATGATCTACCTACCCAGCACTACGAACCACGCCATCTATTGTCATGATCTACCTACCCAGCACCACGAGCAACGCCATCTAGGGACGAAACCCGAGTATGACTAGTCTTAGTCACCACTCCGGGGTTTCCCTTCTCTATATCCTGGTTGTTGCATCGCCTCCTCCAAGTCTTCCTCATCAGCTCCAGATCGAGGAGAGTTCAGTTCACTCTGGGAAGTAACCACACTAGGATCACCTATCCTGGAAACCTACGGCACAGTGACTACCTACCATCTTCTTCAATACTCAGCCTTACTCGTCAGACATCTCAGCTCCGCACTTAAGTATTTGTTATCCTATATTGCCTCCCCACCTCCACTTGCTTCTAATTGTTGTATGTTGTATAAATATGTATATAATGTTAAGCCAATGTTGCGTATGTTTAGGTTAAGTATGGTTGAGGGTAAATTATAGAAAGCTGAATATTTTGTTAAGGAATTTATGGTACTTTATTATACACAACAAAAACTTGCATCCTTTGTCTACCTTTTTATAGTCCGATTGTCTTTGTTTGTTTAAGTTTTTTATTGTTGTTGCCTGTTGGGATCTGGGTAGACTTTTTACTATATTCTAAATCCCCAACTCGTAACAGATGGTTCAGAAAGAGAGCACTAAGGGTATCATTGTTGTTTTGTGAAGTCTGCCGTCCAGCATGCACATAATAACCAAATTCACCAGTCGCCTCCACTTATCCCCTATCTCCTCTAAAGGTAATAATACCCTGTACTGTAATTAATAGGCAACACAGTGTTGATGGCATCATAATTATTTCAAGTTAATCTTAGAACTGGTGTTTACTGTGGAGATGAGTGGAGCCAGCCAGAGGAATGAGATTGACGTTCATTGGTTACTTATTGAAGGAGACTGACGCTTATTGGTCACTTATTGTAGCGCACAGAAAATTGTCATATAACAGATTTACAGGTATATAATATAAAACAACATATATAAAAGTATATTTATATTTACTGTATATATAGTAGTGAAATCTGAGAACCTGTACTATATTATATAAATATATAAATATACTTGTATACATGTTTTATATTACAGTACAGTATATAAATATATTATATGAAAATCTTCTGTGCTGTTGAAACGAGTTCATGGGCAAGATGTACAAAGGATGTGATGTCTGTTGTGATTGGCTGATGTCAGATGTGCTACATTAAAGTGACCAATGAGCGTCATTCTCCTTCAATAAGTGACCATCCTGAAATCTGAGAACCTGTACACACACTATTCCGAGATAAGACCTCAGCAAGAACAGCCCTGAAAATCCTTTGGAAGCAGGTGAAGACTGTGAGACTCTATCCCCCATCTTCAACCCCTCCAGAGAAGCTGAACCTCCTCGTCCTGAAGAAGTTATTTACTTCTTCAGGTATTGAAGGGGTTAAGAAGGTCGTCGGCCGAGTGGTGGCCTTATGGTTACCTTCGGTGACTGGGGGCAGGCCAAACAACTGAAGTAAGTTACATGCACTAATAACGTGCCAGTTAAGCTGCGCGTCGACTTTTGGGACAACGCTATGTGAAGGGTCATCTACCACACCGAACTCAAACATTTGAAAAACGACAAACTAGAAAAACTCATCGGGAACGTTGTAGCTCAGAGGAAACCTTTAAGACCCAACGGGCAAGCCACCTCCGCATTGGCCGATTTCCTCGGCATACTTTCCAAAGAGTTTTTACTGGGATGGGACACCATCCCAGTAAAACCATACGTATAAAGACCAATGAGGTGCTACTATTGTCAGCACTACAGCCAGGCAGTGAAGAAGTGCTAGGCTAGGGAGGTCTACACCACGTACGGGGCGACCGGGCACCAGCATACCATGTGTTTGGCAACAAACAAGAAGTGTGCAGCTTGTGGAGCTCCTCATTCCTCCCCCGACTGGCTGTGTCCTAAGTGGAGGGAGGAGTGTATGGTAGCCAAGTTGTGAACCTAGAGGAACCTTACATACAAGGAGATTCTCCTTGTAGTTAAAACCAAGAAATAAGAGAATGAAGAACTACAACAAGAAAATTAATGAAGAACCGAAGAAAGAAAGAACAAGAACAAGATAATGAAAAAAAGCAAGAACAAGACAACAAAGAACAAGAAGCAGGTAAAGGCCAAACTAACACGTCTACAGCCATAATAACTGGCGCAGTTGATGACCAGGAAAGCAAATAAAGAAGAAGAGAACCTGTAAACACATGACAGGACAGTTTCAAGGGACAATCCAAGAAGACCAGACACCTTGGCAACTACACTGACTAACATACCCCAAACACAATACAGTATAGGATGTCCATTGACTAACATTCATGTTCTTTATTACTGCTGAGTATCGAGACCAATGAAATATAGAACCTTGAACCTTTTTTTTATGGTAGCACCCTGTTTGGAGATGGAGTCCAAAACCTCTCACTTTTGAGGGTAGTGCAGGACCCAGTGTGCAGGAATGTCCTGGAAGAATGGGTGACTCACCAACTGTAACGGCTAACCATTAACCCAGAACCTGATCCACTAACACCCAGGCCACCAATTACTACTGGGTGTACAGGCAAGCAAATACACATGCATACACAAAAATATACCTACTAACTACAAGCTTGTAGTGGATTTCTCCCCTACAAACGCTGTTTGTCGCTGCGTAGCCGACCCCACGAATTCCACAGTGTGTGCCTCGTGGTCTAGGTCAACCAGCGCCGCCATACATCACGGAGCGGGGGTCAACTACTAAGCCTCGCCTACCCCCCGCTATTTAAGACCTGACCTCGTGGTGACCTGTCTCTTTCTACCTACACCAACCAGCCAGCAACACCTCCTCCTCCTCCGCCTGCCTGGTGGTCCTCGCTCCCGCCGGCGAGCATGGCGACCCACAAGCTGGTCCTCCTCTGAGCATCCTCACCAACCAGCTCTCTCTACATCACGCTTGTAACCATGCTGCCTTCCCATCACCAAGCTGCACTGTACATCCAATACAACATGTATACAGAGAGCACATTGTGAGTTTCCTTTCTCCATCCCATCCTGAGTGTGAACCAAATATCTCGTACCCCAAAATACTACAGACGGGCAAGGGGTGGCCTACAGTAATTGAGGTGTATGTTAAAAAAGTAAAGTAACATAACATAAGAAATATAAGAGAAATATAACCTTTTCCTTTTCTTTTTTAAATTTCTTTCTATTCTTTTTTCGCCTCCTAGGGCCCCTTGTGGGTCGCTCGACCTGTGCTCGGATGGGCTAATCCTGTAAAAAAAAAAAAAGTTGCGTACTAAGCAACGAAATCAGTTGTAATTTTTTTTTTATAAATTCTAAAAAATCTTCAGATGCTTTAGAAAGTTTTCCGAACCAAAATGTAGCCTTAAGCACCAGACAGAACCTACAGAAAGCGTACTGTCTTAACCTATTATTTTATTAAAGAAAATTATTTTTATCTAGTTACTAGAGTTACCCAAATAGTTCAAAGAAAATGTATGTCTTGTTTTGTGAATCTAAGCGACCCGACGGATCAGCTGAGCTAAAAACAACAACAATTACCATCGGCCGACGGTGTAAACAAGTGTAAGCTGAAGGAGATGTAAACAAACGTGAGCTCAAGACAATATAAACAAATGTAGGTATTATTTGGGTAATTATATAGGACTAATCCACGAGAGAAATTGATTGAAAACGATTACAAAAACCGCCGGATTTTCATTGTTATATTATAGTGAACAACGTTGTAGTTTGTGGAAATATTAAAAAAAAAATTATTAAAATAAACTCTACTTAACATTTGTGGGTTATGAAGAACCGACCTAACCTAACCTAACCTATCCTAACCAAACCTACCTACCCTTACCTAACCTAACCTAACCTAACCTAACCAACCAAACCAACCAAACCTACCTACCCTTACCTAACTTCCCCGGTATATTAAACAGAAAGAACTTACTATGATATGGTGAAATTTGAGGCATGTTCCGGACGTGAGATGACACGACCGCATCGGCGCTATGCAGGTGGCAGGTTAGTCCTATATATTAACCATTATTTCTTTAAATGGTAAATACTGTACAGATGCTGTAGCTACTTCACTCCTGAGCAGTTGCTTCACGGTCCGACTAATTACCCAAATGTAGCCAAATTAGTCGCAATGAAATCAAATAATGGTCCTACATGAATAAATCGGACTGCTAATCACTTCTCGACTAGTATTTGGTGTCAGAAAGTCAAAAAAAATTGGAAAACTTACTTTAATCTGAGTTAATAGATCGCGTGCATGTACCGACGGAGCGAGGAATTACCCAAATGTAGCCGCAATGAAGTCAAATGATGGTTGTACAAGCGTAATTCGGGCTGTGAATCATTTCTCGATTATTATTTGGTGTCATAAAGTAAAAAAAAAATTGGTAAACTTAATTTAATCTGAGTTGTGCTGTGTTAGGTTAGGTTAGGTTAGGTACATGCACTCGATCTATTAACTCAGATTAAAGTAAGTTTTCCAATTTTTTGTGACTTTCTGACACCAAATACTAGTCGAGAAGTGATTGGCAGTCCGATTTATTCATCTAGGACCATTATTTGACTTCATTCCGGCTATATTTGGGTAATTCCTCGCTCCGTCGGTACATGCACGCGATCTATTAACTCAGATTAAAGTAAGTTTTCCAATTTTTTGTGACTTTCTGACACCAAATACTAGTCGAGAAGTGATTGGCAGTCCGATTTATTCATCTAGGACCATTATTTGACTTCATTCCGGCTATATTTGGGTACATTTGGGTAATTAGTCGGACCCGTTGCTTCAAGTTTATAAGGGATTCATTCGTCCTAACATCGACTACTGCTCTCATATCTGGGGTGGCTCTTCTGTCCATTTGTTAGATAGGGTAGAATCAAAGGCATTTTGTCTTATTAACTCTCCACCTTTTGTTGACGATCTCTCTTCCCCTTCTCTTCGCCGCAGTGTTGCTTCACTCTCTCTCTTTTACAGGTACTTTAATGGTCAATGTTCGGTGGATTTGGCATCCTGTGTACTGCTGGCTAGGTTGTGGGCTCGTAACACTCGTCTTGACAGCGGTGCCCACCATTTCTGTGTAGTTGTCGGTCACGCTAGAATAACCCGTTATAGTACATCCTTCTTTCCCCACACAGCCAAACTGTGGAATGCTCTGCCTTCTTCTGTGTTTCCGTACTCTTACAATCTGTTTCACTTCAAAAAGCTGGTTTTCTGGCATCTTCGTGGTGTAGATTAATTTAGTCTTTATCTTCTATTTTTAATTTCTTTTAATTCCTATTTTTTCACCCCCTAGGCCCAGTTGTGGGTCGATTACCTGTGCCCGGGTGGGCTATTCCCCGTATAAAAAAAAAGAAATAGCCTACCTTGTGGCCACAGTCGAGCCCCCCAGATTCCCCAGGTTCTACCATCAGAACCTAACATAACCTGGGTAAATTTGCAGTAAAATTTCACTTGTTGCCAATGTACGAAATCGAAACTGAAACTATGTTTTTCCGATGGTTTTGATGTCTCACCTACCATACCTCTGTGTCACCTACCATGCCTCTGTCTCACCTACCATACCTCTGTGTCACCTACCATGCCTCTGTGTCACCTACCATACCTCTGTGTCACCTACCATACCTCTGTGTCACCTACCATACCTCTGTGTCACCTACCATACCTCTGTGTCATACCTACTGTGTCACCTCTGTGTCACCTACTATGCCTCTGTGTCACCTACCATACCTCTGTGTCACCTACCCTATGCCTCTGTGTCACCTACCATACCTCTGTGTCACCTACCATACCTCTGTGTCACCTACCATACCTCTGTGTCACCTACCATACCCCTGTGTCACCTGCCATGCCTCTGTGTCACCTACTATGCCTCTGTGTCACCTACCATACCTCTGTGTCACCTACCATGCCTCTGTGTCACCTACTATGATGCTTCATTCTTTGCCTGCAGTGCTGGTAAGTGTTACTTTTTTTTTATTTAGTAATTACTTGTACACATATATGGATCAATACTTTTTTAGTGTATTTTTGTAGGAGGTGGGAAATGCCTCTATAAGTCGGAATTTGGGATAACTCGGCAAGGCCAGAGCCCCATACGTGCTGAGTTATCAAGGGTTTACTGTGTATAGCTGACAGAACTGTGACAAAAATATATAGATAAGTTACAGTCCATGTGTGTCTCACCATGGCTGAAGAAGGTGAGGAGTTAGATATGTGTGTTTCAGCATAGTTGAGACTGCGAAAGACAATGATTATGATACTAGTGATGAGGAAATTGACATGAAGGGTGTAGCTAGTGAATGTGAATATATTCATGATGAAAATATAAGTGGTTCTTGTGATACCAGTAGAGACGTGAGTGACAGTGATGGGGGCGAGCCAAGCGTTGTGTCACATGTTGGGACTGGTGTATGGATGCCATTACTTGATGATGATGTATGCCCTCCTTCTGTGCCATTTACTGGAGTCAGTGGACTAAAGCACCCCCCTAATAGTGATGCAATGCCTATAGATTATTTCAACCTTTTTCACTGATGATATAGTCAATAAAGTAGTTCAGGAAACCAATCATTATGCTGAGCAGTAGATAGTTAGTCATGAATAGTATTTGAGGGTAAACATAGATCTATTGTACAGTTATGGATAAAACAAGGTAAAACGTCAGTAAAGGAATTCTATGCATTCCTGGGAGTACTGTTCAATATGGGATTGATGAGAAAACCTACTCTCAGACCATACTGGGGCTGCTCTAACCCAAGCTAGTCATCCCATGGTTTTGAGAACACTTCAACAGGGAAAGGTTTGAATTGATTGTGAAGTTTTTGCACTTCAATGATAATGCTGCTATGCCCCAATATCATGACCCTTCATACAAGCCATACAAAATCCAACCTCTTATTGATTGTTTTCATAAAAAGTTCAATAATATTCTGAATGGGAAATCTCAATATATGAGAGCATCATTGTCTATACTGGCAAAACCTCATACAACTCCTCCCCGACTTACGACGGGGTTAGGGACCCAAATCCAGGTCGTAAGTCCGAATGGTCATAAGTCCGACATAGATAAAAAAAATTTTTTAAATTCTACGATGAAATACAGTACAGTAAAAGTAATAAATAATGAGGAATGGATACAGTGTGACTGAGCACTTACCTTTAATGTAGTCAGCTGAATGCACACGGGGGCCCCATAATTTTCTAATTATACATGGAGACTACATTAACTGGAAACGTTTCGTTATAGAAAATGCGCTCGTCATTTGAAGAAAAAAAAATTGGTCACAACTGCCGCGGTCGTATGTTCCGACGGTCATAAGGTCAGCGCAGGTCGTAAGTACCGATGGACGTAAGTTGAGGCAGTCGTAAGTCGGGGACTACCTGTATATTATTATTTTTGTTATGCAATCGGGAAATAGCATACTTATTATATCCAGGTTGGGCATGCTACAGCAGCCAAGGGGGTCCTTTAAGTTACGGACTCGCTTTCTGAGTCCACTGATAAATATTTGTTTTGAGTATACCGATCAAGGACTGTAACTCCAGTTACGTGATAAACAAACAGATACAGTCCCGTGAATGCTTTTGAGTATGTGGCCCCAGTACTGTATATCATATTAACATGCTTGGAGAGTTAACTTAGATTAAGTTGTGGGATGATAATTGCCATAATCACATTACAAAAATAAAGACTAATACCCTGTACAGTACTGACCTACAGAGAAGCAGTTAATTACTGTACAGAGAAATGCACAGTATTGTAGTAATAACAAAAATACTTTATTTTATATTATTTTATTTTATTTACAGATGCATCGGAACTCACTGTTGATCAAGAAAATGGCTTGTGTTACAATGTTGGCAACTGCATTTGTGGTAATATCCCTTGTACCCGTGTCTTGGGCCTCCACTTGCCCTTTGGTCCTCAAAACAAATGCACAGGTGGAACGAAGGCTACTGAATGAAGGCTTCCACAGGTGTGTGTTATTCATTCACATTATTGAACTTTAGATTATGTGTTACACTGCACAGTATAGTACATCTGTATAGGGCTGCCATAGTAATGTTTGTAAGAATGTCAATAATCCCCCTCTGCTGGGTTGTATCCGTAAGAATAATCTAGGGTGTTCCTTAGTGGCACATGACACTTCCTGTTGGTCGAGTATTACTGTATCAGATACACTTTACTGTACAATACTTATGAAATATGTGTGTGGTAAGCAACTGGTAATAAAAGAAATTAAAATTAAAATGCTACGCAGTATGCTGTTCTTAAAGTTTCACTGGTAACATATGTAGATTACCGAATCCAAAAGGTATGAAACACGTGGTACCATATTTATTTCATTTAGTCCATATAGCACGTGGACTTCAACATATACCGTAATCAACGGTAAAATGCTACTCCCACCACATAAGTGGCACGGGCAATCCCCATTGGAGGTTCACGGCGCCATCAGCTCAATGAACAGGCTTTTTGTGAAATATAACGAAGTCTAGGATTGCTTTTAGTGTCCTTGTGGCAAAGGTGGTAGCGTTCCCTGGAAATATAACGAAGTCTAGGATTGCTTTTAGTGTCCTTGTGGCAAAGGTGGTAGCGTTCCCTGGTCACACACATAAGTTCGAGGGTTCGAGTCCATATAGCACGCGAGACTTCAACATATATATATATATATATAATTTTGTACTTAAATGTACTACACTAAAGGAATAAAAAAAATTTTCTTTTGCAAACTATGTGAAAATTTGAGTATAGACATTACATAGTTTGCACTGTCACTTGGAATCGAGTATGATGATTATCCAGCTATGCTACAATGATATGAGTTATTAAGGATATCACCTAGGTTGGTGAGCTCTGAGGTGACTAAAGAGGCCGATACGGGACCGACAGGGTCGATCACACGTTACATATGTGGTGGGCTACATCTAGTGCGGGAGGGGTGGTGGCAGCGTCTTTCCGGCTCTGGTGCTTGTCTCCCTCGGTTTACAGTTGGGCTAATTCGAAGGTAATGACACCTTCTCGTGTGATGATCCTCCAAGCGTTACGGTGTGTAGTGATCGTCTCCGAGGTGAGGGTGTTCGATTTGGCACTTTTTCAGGTTTGTCTTAAGACTGTCCTTATACCTTTTCAGTTGCCCGCCAGCATTACGTTTATTATTCGTTAGATGACTGTAAAGTAGCTGCCTTAGCAGTCTACTGTCATCCATGCGGGTAACATGGCCAGTCCAACGTAGTTGTTCTTGGATAATGGTAGCCTCGATGCTCCTACAGTTGGTGTCAGCGAGAATACTGGCATTTGTTCTCTTGTCTTCCCAGCGAACTCAGAAGAAGGAACGTAGACGAAGTTGGTGAAAGTTTTCAAGTCCATTGAGGTGCCTCCTGTATGTAACCCATGTCTCACTGCCACATGGCAGGGTGAGGATGACCACTGCTCGAAGAACGTGCAGCTTTGTAGATAATTTCAGCTCCCTACAGCTGAAGACACAGGTACAGAGTTTGCCAAAGGCTTGAAATGCACATCTGATCCGATGTTGAATCTCTTCATTGATATCTGCGGTGGTGGACAGGTAGGAGCCGAGATACTGATAGTGGGTAATATTAGAGAGGGTAGTACCGTTAAGCTGGATGGATGGTGGAGGTGTGGCTCAACCAGGGACAGGTTGAAAGAGAATCTGAGTCTTGCACACATTCACCTCAAGGCCAAAGTGTGCATATGCATCTGTATAGGTGTTCGAAGGATCTCCTGTAGGTCACGTTAAGTGTGAGCGACAAGGGGAGGTCGTCTGCATACTGAAATTCAGTAATGGAAGCTGCCGACACCTTTGTTCCTGCCTGGAGTCGTCTTATGTTGAAAAGACCCCCCTTCACTCGGTACTCAATGTCCACCCTGCTGGCTAAATTGGCACTGGTACGAGTAAGGAAGGCAGCCAAGAAAATGGAAAAGAGAGTTGGTGCCAGTAAACACCCTTGTTTTACCCCCGTTTGGATGGGGAAGAACTCAGACTAGATCCCATTGTGCAGGACACTGCCGTTCATGCCATCATGGAGCTGCCTCACAATAGCAATGAATTTTGGCGGGCAGGCAAACTGGCTGAGGGTCCGCCAGAGGGCTTCCCTGTTGACCGATTCGAAGGCCTCAGTTAGGTCGATGGAGGCCATGTATAGGTCACGAAGCTGTTCTCTGCACTTTTCCTGTATCTGGTGGGCAGCAAAGATCATGTCAGTGGTGCCACTTGATGGTCTAAGTCCTCATTGAGATTCTGGGAGTAAGTTTTCTGCCTCAGGTAGTACAGTAGTCTGTTTTGCCAGCTATGGACAGCAGCGAGGTCCCGCGTTAATTGCCACAGTCTGACCTGTCTCCCTTGTTCTTATAAATATTGACGACGGAGGCGTCTTTAAGAGCTTGGGGATTTCCTCCTTTTCCCATATATTCTCCAGGAGAGAGTGGAGACGGCTGGTAAGCACAGGTCCTCCTGCTTTATACACCTCGGCTGGGATTCCATCAGGCCCTGAGGCTTTGTTATTTTTCATCTGTTTGATGGCAGTAGCTACCTCATCCAGGGATGGAGGATAGCTGAGATGGGTCAGCTCTGGATGTTGAGGGACCTGCTGGGTAGTCAGGACATCCACATCAGTGTTTCGGTTGAGCAGTGAATGGTAGTGCTTTTTTCCAGCATCTTTAATTATGGAGTTACTATCGGATGAGCGGAGGGTGGCTGTGCTATGAGTGATTGGCCCATAAAATGTTTTAGTGGAATTGAAAAAATTCACTCATCTTGTATTGATCTGCAATTTTTTGCATTTCACATGCTTTGTTTTTAAACCAGTCGTTCTTTAGTTTACGAAGTTCGCGCTGGGCCGCCGCTTTCTTCTTGCGGACCTAGACTGAGGGTTGTTCTGCCAGTCAGTTAAAGCAGCACTTTTATCATTTACGAGTACTGTACATTGATTTCCGGGTCATTTGCATCAAACCAGTCCTGATGTATTCTTTCGATCTGGCCATTGGGATTTCACTTGCCTAGTCCATTTCTCCCTATGGTTCTCTGCCAAATGTCAGCACCTCTGCGAACTCTGTCATTGAAGTCACCAAGGAGCACAACCTTATCTTCTCTGGGGATAGAGGTTAGCATTCTATCAAGGTCGGCATAAAAGGCCTCTTTGATGTCATCCTCTGCATCCAGTGTTGCGGCGTATGCACTGATAAAAAAATCATGACTTGAGTGATTCAGTGGGACTCTGAGCATCATGGGGTGCTCGTTGATCCCAATAGGCATTTCAGTTAGCCTGTGTAGGATGCCTCGGCGGATGGCAAAGCCAACAACATAAATGCGGTTTCTCTTGGCAGCAGGCTTACCCTTCCCGAAGAAGGTGTAGCCATATCCCCGTTCTGTGAGTCGACCCTTGTCTGGGAGCTGGGACTCACTAATGGCTGCTATGTCAATGTTATATTTAGCCAGCTCTTTTGCCACACGGGTGGTTCTTCTGCCAGTATCCAGAAGGGTCCTGACATTCCATGCAGCGACCATAAGAGGTATAGTTTGTTTTTGTTTTTGTTTTGATCTGTGATTATAATTGTGTTTTTGACTGCTTTAGGATGACCTTACTGGGTGCGGTTGCCCAGTCAGGTTGGTTCTTTAGGCAGGCTATGTTTAGGGCACTTTTTCTAGCCCCCTCCCCATGTGGGATGAACAGAGTGGCTCCTCGAAAGGGCCGCTCAGTCGCACAGACAGGACCGGATTGCATATACAGTACTATATATAATGAAGAGGAGAACCATGGAAAACACAAACATCTTGACTAAGTTGGGTGCATTCTGTAACTTGAGATCCATTAAGTGGGGAAAGATGGAAAGAAAAGCTAAAGGATGACATGTACTCTCCTGAAAATTTAAAAATTAACTTATCAAGCAAATTTTTTTTTCTGTTTCAGAGATTTGGAAACAACAGTATTTTTGTCTTCCCCAGAGGACCTACAGTCATGTTTAGTTCTCATTAAAGAAGTCCTCCCTCCTGGCTCTTATGTAGACCCTAATCAACTCCGCTTCCTCAGAGCATTTGGGGGTCCTGATTTCCATGTTCCACAGGTGAGCTTATTCTCATATATATATATATATATATATATATATATATATATATATATATATATATATATATATATATATATATATATATATATATATATATATATATATATATATATATATATATATAGTTAACACTGCACTGATAACAGTTAATACCACAAGTTGCTAGTCATCATGTACTGTAGTGTATATCACATACTGTATAAGAATGTACTATACTATATGTATAATATCTCGAGAAAGTATCTGCCAGGATGGGTCTGATTACTTCTGAAATGCTACATGCAACTCGTGATGTCCCGGGAGGGTTGGTATGCATGGCTCTGTGGCATACTGATCCTACTGCATTTGGTAACCGAACATCATATTAATTACGCTGATATAAATACACATTGCATTACTTATGTTAAACTATGTCCCAATGCAGTATCTATCATCCGTCGTCTCATAATGTTTCACAGTGTGGACAGATACTTTTTTGAGATACCGTACAACCGTACATGAATAGTAATTTTTTCCAATGGAAGCTCCAGGAACTAGTTTTATTGATTATGCTGTTGATAAAGAGAGCAGTATAGTAACTTTAGATCTTAGCTTATATATGTATGGAGGGATATTAAAGTAATACAGTATAGGTGTTGACTATTGTACGATGGAGTTAGGGACCTCAAAAAGTTGTAACATAGTAATCGATCGTATATCGATACAGTATTTATGACTTATGGGGGAAAATAGTTTCTTTTCCTGAGGCCCTGCAAGCTAGAGTAAGTACTCACAGTAGTTATTTTTCAACTTGTAATTTTGAGTAGACATACGTACTGTAATTTTCTTGTTTGTTTTGTGTTTTGTTTTTTGTTTTTTATACTTTGATACATACACACACAGTCTTTCATACAGAATGTACAAAAAAATATATATATATAATAATTATCATAAGATAAAAAACAAAGGGAATAAACATTTCTTGTGTCCACAGGAGTTTGTGGATCATGGGAGGGGAGGGGGGGAGCAGGAGGAGGGGTGCAGCATCAGGATCTGTGCCTCCCTTATCAGGTCAAGCTGTGAGATGCATTATTGGTATTTTTCAACTCACAATTTCTGATAGATGTACTGTACGTAATTTTATTCATATGCAAAAAAAAAGGATATATATATATATATATATATATATATATATATATATATATATATATATATATATATATATATATATATATATATATATATATCATAAGCTCAAAAACATAAAGGGAATAAACATTTCTTACATGTGCAGGACTTAACACATATAGTGGGGGTGGGGGAAAGGGAGTAGGAGCAGCGTGGGGGATCTCAGCTCGCTGTCTCATCCCATGTGTAGTGACATGTTTGCTAAATGGTAGTGGAGTATATTTTTCTTTTATTTTATTTAATATTATTTATACCTCACATTTACTGGTGTAGTATATATTATTTTATGTACAAAGAATAACTTCCACACTCAAACCATCCTCTTGATGACGTGACACTGTTCAACTGCTTGGCCTGGCAGTCACCAGGGACAGGCAGAGTCTCCCACACATCCTGCATTGGTCATACAAGTTATGCCATTCGGAGATTGCGTTATTATATATCGAAATACAAGTATCGCAAGTTATTGCACATCACTTTTTCATAGCAGTCACAATGCAGAAAAGGCATTTTTGTAGCAACCATCGTAAGACTGATCGTAGCCCTTGCATAGTGGTAAATGGTGTTAATTTTTTAACATCGTAAAACTGATTGATCATATATAGACCCATTGTGTTACTGTCATTACCCGTACGTAATTTTTTAATTTCTTTTACTTTGTTATATGCACACACAATTATATGCACACACATCTTTCATACAAAATGTGAAAACAAAATATGAAAGAATAATTACGGTATCATAAGGTTAAAAACATACAGGGAATGAACATTTATTAAGTGTGTGCGAGTTATCACAGAGCGGGGGAGGGAGGAGCACTGAGGGGGATTTCTCAGCTGTTCTGTCTTATGTCCCATGGAACAATTGCCAAATAAGCAATGCAGTATTTTTATTTTATTTGTTATTATTATTTTTTCCTCGTATGTTATTTTATGTACAAAGAACAGCTTCTTCCACATGCAAAACCCCCCTCTGGGTGACGTGACACAGTTCAATTGCTCATCCTGGCAGTCACCGGGCTTAGGCAGAGTCTCCCACACATCCCGCGTATTAAGCCATTCCAAGATTGCATCATCATATCTCAAAATATTGAGAGTTATTGCACATCACTTTTTCATAGCAGTGACATTTCAGGTAAAGCACTCGAGTAGCGACCATCATAAATCTGATCTTAGAAATCACATAGTGGTATTTGGTGTTAATTTTTTAACATTGTAAAACTGATCGATTGTATATCAATCAATTGTATAACAGTCAACACCTGTATCAAGAAACTTTTGTCTTGATACTTGGGTAATATCAGGGTACAGTATATGGTCCTGTCCTGGGTGATGTCATCAACAGGTCTGTACTTGAGAGTATTTTGTAATGTCATTAACCATGACTCATGTTGATGGGCTGAGTGTGCCTGATAGTCAGAACTACATATGAATATCCCACAAATATGTTGGAAAAGAGAGGCAGTACTTTTATTGAACTGGATACCCCATCAGGCTTTTTGATGAGGACCAGAAAGATAATATAATGGAAAGGAAACAAGAGAAAGTGAAGATAAACCAGAATAGTGGAGAAGAACAACAGTTTGATGTAAGTCAAGAAGTGAATTTGTAAATACTGTAATAGCAAGGTGGTTGTTTTGAGATAATTTGCAGTAGGGATGTAAAAAGTACAGTTATTGGATAGAGAGAAGATAAAGAACATAGCTTTTATGTTTTGTTTTGATTTGTATGAATGGTTAGAAGTGTGCAAACATTTGATATTTTTAGATAACTCTCAGGACTGATTGTTGAGGTCAATCTGTTAACCATGATGGATTGAAGCATTTTTTCCACACACTTGCTGAAACTTTCAAGCTATGATGAAGATGGCTTTTGTATTAATCTATAAAATTCAGGATAGTAGGTTCTCATTGTCACCTCTATTATGTATTGTTGAATGTCCTAAGTTAGTACTGTATGGTATATAACTGTTGTATGGTTTTCTGAACAGATTATTAATGTGGAGACTCCAGAACATCTGTCGCCCCGAGTTCTTGCTTACTTCTACATACTTCCTCAGCCTATGAGTGATGGACGATGGCTGGTGAACATAACTGTTCCCATCCACCTACGCTATCACAGGTATAGATGATAGACAGTAATATTGTCACTGCTATTTTGTGCCAGAGGACATGTGCATGGTGGGGTAAACTTAGTTTATACTGTACCATTACTCTACCAAGAACATGTTGTGGCTGGTGCCTGTACCGGACTCTCACATTTATTTCGGTCATTTATCCAGTACTTCTTAAAGCAGTACAGTATAATGTTTCCATATTTTTACATTAATGTCAATGACAGTAATTATTGCTGCATTGGAAATAGTATTAACAATGATCTATGACATTATGTCTTGTCAAAATTAAATTCTGTATAATGTGAACAAAACTAGAAAACTAGTGCAGTTTAATTTTAAATATAAGGAACTGTCATTGAGAAACAGGAGACACAATGAAGAATGCTTTGTTATTAAAGTTAACTTTAATAACAAAGCATGGAGTTGACTTGAGGGTAGACTCTCATATTGTTTCTAAATTTTGTTGTCTTGTTTCTGATTATTTGTTAGAGGATTTTCCCATTATAATTATTTGTATATGTTTTTTTTGTGTATGTGTGTGTGTGTCTATGCACACACACACACACACACACACACACATACACCACAGGTTAAAGAAATTACTGTCTCTAGTATGAATGGCTCCCTGTCCCGGCCACAAAAATGCCAGCAACTTTAAAACTACCCTCAGACATATTTGGGTACATCCAGGGTGTCATCCGTGAATAATTGAGGTCCGCAAATTAAAAATCCGTGAATTGTCAAAGCATGTTGTACTAATATACTGTAGTTGGTTTTAAACGAAAAAATTAACCCATGCGTTGGAGGGGTACCTGTTATAAATAAGGCGCTGCACGAGTGTGAAACAAAGTTTGCCATCAAACTGCCCCGACAGCGACCACTGAATCTTTTCATACATTTCCACCACAACTTGGTTTTGTGAGTGGCCTGCTTGGTATACATGATTCCATTGTAGCAGATTTTTTAACCACGTTGTTAATAGTTTTCATGGCAATAGGCATAAGTAACATTTACGGATATAATCTCATAAACACCTAACACTAGGTATACACATATCCTCTGTCATCTCCACAGCATGATGTGGTTTTGCCCAGCCAGACCCAGCGGCCAGTTGTCGTTAATTGCCTTGCCAATGACATCGTAAGTCTCACATATAGAAGAATTGCCAAAGATACCGGCTTACTGCACCTCAGTGGCATGGTGAGGAAGAGGGGAGGGGGACCTTGGATCACTGAGTGACGGTCAAAGTCAAACTCAGATGATTATCAGGTCAGTAATGACTGTTATGGGAATATTAACAATCAAAACTTAATAGAAATTACACAGAATTAGAAATCACACTTTACTCAATAACCAGCCCTAAAAACCCCACCTTGAGTAGAAAACAATTAAATAACCACCAACCCACCTCAGTCAAATGTTGACCTTCAACTAGTCTCAATACTAGACCAATTTGGTGTGAAAACTGCCAACCTGACAACTCTGGGGAGACTTACCTTATCATATTTATCAAATGGTCACCCTTTAGAGGTGTCCATGCCAAGGGAAGGAGGACAGTTGCC
This sequence comes from Homarus americanus, assembly GCF_018991925.1. Lineage (NCBI taxonomy): Eukaryota > Metazoa > Arthropoda > Malacostraca > Decapoda > Nephropidae > Homarus > Homarus americanus. Next base: position 3,657,626 of record NW_024744357.1, on the reverse strand, counting down.
TGTGTAGGTTCCCTGTATTGTTCTTGGTAATTTTGTCAGGGCTATTTTGAAGTCCAGTACTGTTCTGGATTCCACATAGTTCTACCACACTCTGTGTAAAGAAATACTGTATATCCTTATATTGTATTCATTCTACATGATAACTTGGCAAATTTTTCGTTATGTCCCCTCGTGTTGATGGTACAGTACGTGACAAGGGGTGTGAAACTGTGGATTATCCTGTTCGCCGGTTCCCTGTAGTTCAGTCCTTGTTACTCAATTGTGGCTACACATCAATGCTGCATAATCCGTATTACAGTGATCGTTTATCTGTTATTTCCTTTTTTGTTTGTATCTTATCACACACGAGTTAATTTCACTGTTTCATGCCTATTCATTCAGCCCTTACTATGGTGCTGCATTGCCACATCTCTTACCCGATCCCTTGCACACTCCCAAGATGAGGTACGTTCATGTGAAGGCAACTGTACCTGTATATCAGCATCCATCTTGGGTACTTGATGGCAAACTTGTCTGTGATTTTGCTGATGTCTAAATCCTTTGCATGGTGAATCTGTATCAGAGCCAGCACCCATTATCACCCACCCTAATCATCTCCCTCCATAATCTGTTGTCAGTGGTGGTAACCCTTGTCATGTGAGGTTATAACTCCTGTCACCTTACATCTATTGCCCCTTACTTGGCAGTTCCTTTGAAATGTTGACAAATTGACACCGGTTGTTGACCAGAGGCAGGTGCTAATGTAGAGATAAATTACCTACACTTGGTATAGGTCACTAATTCCATTTAAGATTTATACCACTAGCCAGGAATGTGTATAAGTTGGTAGGGGACGAGTTGGTCTTGGTACGAGTTAACATTTGACCTGACCTAATGCCAGGTGAGTTATACGAAAGAGTAGAATTAAGTGTGAACACCACCTATTCATGTAAGGATGTTGTTGCTTTATATGTTTTGTTTCGTTTATCTTAATATACATTATAATTAGTGAAAAGAGAAGAAGTAATGATGAATGTGTTCTCAGAAAGCTTGAATTTGTTTGTGACTTTGACGCTAAATTTTCTTTATTTCAAACTTTTTTCCAATCATATCTTGAATGTTAATGTGTTCAAGTAGTTTTATCTTTACATACATTATATTCAGCATTAGAGTGAGTCTGAACTGGGTATCCTGAACAATTTTATATGGATTTATTTGCAATATATCAATAATAATCAAACTTATGTATGAGCCAAGGAGCTGCAAGGGGGTGGGGCTTGTACTGTCAGCTAAAAAAGTAGCAGACGTTCCTTTAATGTTATTTCTAAATACAGTTAACCCTTCCTATTCATGGGGGTTAGATTCCAAGGAATGGAACAAATTGGCAAAACCGTGAATAGCACAACTTATACTACTTTAGTGCACTACTGTATACTTATACAGTGTATGAGAAACTAAGGTCACCAATACTACTCGCCTTTGTATGTAGACGTCTGGAGCTTGATGAAATGCACTGTACATTAGGATGAAGTATGGTTACTGAAGCATAGGGAGGTCATCAGGATCACTGTTGGAAGAGGGTGATGCAGTGATGGTTGGTGGAGAGCCATGTGGTGGGGAGGCAGGTGGTGGAGAGCCATGTGGTGGGGGTGGTGGGGAGGCAGGTGGTGGAGAGCCATGTGTGGTGTGGTGGAGGGAGGCAGGTGGTGGAGAGCCATGTGGTGGGAGGCAGGTGGTGGAGAGCCATGTGGTGGGGAGGCAGGTGGTGGAGAGCCATGTGTGGTGGGGGAGGTAGGTGGAGGAGGCAGGTGGTGGAGAGCCATGTGGTGGGAGGTGGGTGGTGGGGAGGCAGGTGGTGGAGAGCCATGTGGTGGGGAGGGCAGGTGGTGGAGAGCCATGTGGTGGGGAGGCAGGTGGTGGAGAGCCATGTGGTGGTGTGGTGGGGAGGAGGCAGGTGGTGGAGAGCCATGTGGTGGGGAGGCATGTGGTGGGGAGGCAGGTGGTGGAAAGCCATGTGGTGGGGAGGTAGGTGGTGGGGAGGCAGGTGGTGGAGAGCCAGTGTGGTGGGGAGGCAGGTGGTGGAGAGCCATGTGGTGGGAGGCAGGTGGTGGAGCCATGTGGTGGGGAGGCAGGTGGTGGAGAGCCATGTGGTGGGAGGCAGGTGGTGGGGAGGCAGGTGGTGGAAAGCCATGTGGTGGGGAGGCAGGTGGTGGAGAGGCAGGTGGTGGAGAGCCAGGTGGTGGAGAGCCATGTGGTGGGGAGGCAGGTGGTGTAGTGGCAGCAGCAGCTGACCAAGTAGGTGAGGGAGATGAATCAGCTGGGCGAGCCGCTGGTTCTTTCTTGAAAAACATCGTGATTGGTAGTTGTTTCCTCTTGGCTTTGACATCTCTAAACGTTTCACTCCACTAGCATCACTAACACTAACACTAGGCAGTCTGTTAGGGGCCATTTCATTACAACATAAGAGATGCTGTGTCATAGGCAATGGTTGAGCACAAACAAAGAGAGGGGAGTTGCTGCGGGCATGTGAGGGTGATTCGTTGTGCTGTGAGCAGACTCGTAAGCTAGCCACCATCTACTTACCGCAAATAGTCCAAATCACGAATCGCAAACCCGCAAATAGCAGGGGTTTATTGTACATCAAATGGTGTGAACTGACTTATGGTAAATTAATTATGAAAATGTTTGGCAGCTAGTACACATCCTCTACTATTACGTCATGTGGCCTAACCCTGATTTCGGGGCAGAGAGTGAAGTGTGTTCACCTGTACTAGGACAGGTAGTACAGGACTCAGTGTAGTAGAAAAGAAAAAGGTAGAACACATTTTATGACTGTGGTTTCTGCAGAAGTCTCAGAATGTCATATTAGAAAACAGCGAGTGTAGATATATATACAGGTACAGGTATATATGAAAAACATTACATTTCTAGGGCTCGGAGTGGAGAGTCTTATTCATTGGAGGTCCCAGTGAGATTACAACACCCGGCTGTACTTGTCCAGTGTGAAGATGTGGGTGGAGATGCATGCCGGCCTCTTGTACAGCTGGAACCATGTCCTCCAAGTGGTGTGCAGCTGTGTGAGTGGCTGCCTGTAAATACCTTCAGCGTAAGTATCATCTGTTGGGTCTTTTATTGTACAGTATTATTGTCTTTTGTCATACTTGATGTGAAAAACGATGGTGGGAAGAATACAGAGAATTCAGTTTTGTCTTGTAAGTGTTTTCCTGCCGTGGTACAGAGTGGCTGGAATCAAGAGCAAATACAGACTTTCCTTTCAGTCCCCATTACTGCCATGACTGCTTGAACCACTCAACATCATTCTTTTCTTTCATTACAGTAATAGACTCTGTTACTTCCTTTTTGGCCCCCCCCCCACCAGCCCCACCCCTTACAGCTCCTTCTTGATCATCCCATTCTCCTCTTGAATTATACTATGGATGGTATGTATTCTCTTTTTCTTTTCATTTTCTTTTCTACCAATCTGCTTATTTTTCTCCATTTCCCTATACTCTTTGCTTCTTTTACCTCTCGTTACTTGCAACTGACTCTCATACTTTGTGCTCCTCTCCATAATTACCTCTACAGTACAAGCTGCTTAACTCTTAAACAGCAAAAATCATCTGTGGAAGTTAGCTGTAGAGACGGTGATCATCGTCTGTAGAAGTTAGTTGTAGGGACAGTGGCCATCATCTGTGAAAGTTGTATGTTCTTTGAATTCCATTTTTGCAAATCTGGGGGAATCCTTAGTCACCAATGAAAGGTTAACAGCAATATCATTATCCAAATGGCCTGTAACTAAGCAATACAAGATCCCTAGGCAATGATGAGTTGTGATACATCTAATGGGTCACTTACAGAAACCCATCAACCTTAAATAGAACTTTGTCTTTTGGTCTGTGTCCTGAGCTTTGATTCACTAATATACAAGATTTTGTCAAAGTATTGTACACTCACCAAACACTTCTCGAACTCTATAAGCACTATGCAATCTGAAAAATGAACGAAGAATCTAAAATTCTTCCAAGATGGCAAGCCCCTATTCTGCTCATTCTCATATCCATCGTGCCCAGGTGTTCAAGAAGTTTTTGTTGAGAGTGTACAAAGATACTTTTCCCATTGAGAGAGAAAGTTCCCTTTTGATTAAAGATTTGTTTTGATATTTACCATATGTTAATATATGTGTTGTTATATTTTTAGACGAGTGAGGCAGTTATGGGTATTGTTCCAGTGGGCAATACAGACCTGCTGGACACCGTGCTGCTCACTACCACCTGCATCACTGCTGGGGCCACACTACTGATCCTGGCAACACTTAGGAAGAAATAAATCCTTTGAGTTAATGCTTCAAGAAGTAATTACTCGTCCAAGATAATCACTTACTTAAGATTAAGCATTTTCAGTTAACATCTAGAAAACTAATGTGTTTGACTTGACACTAAATCCAGATTCTTATTTAGTTGTCACTTATAAACACTAAAGCTTTTGAGTTAACACTTAAAAAAAGATGAATTGCTTATACTGTATTTATGTTATGTTTAGAGAATTATAAGACTTCGAGTTCGCTAACTATTTTTCATGGACAGTTTCCCATCATTGTTAAAGTTACAGTCAGTTCTGCTATAACGCGATAGTTGTGTTCTTGTAAAATATCGTGTTATAGAAAATTGCGTAATAGAAATAACAGGGCTTATGGAGAAAATAGGGTTAGGTGCAGATTACTACTTGAAATCGAAAAACAGTTGGTAATTAGCCTAACACAAAGGATAGCACAGTCTAAATAAATGTTACATTCATATCTAATAATGAAATCATACAGTAAATGTAACACTTTACCTTGAAAAAATATGAATATAACTTGATGGGGGAGAAGGGTGATTTTGAGGTTGATAACATCGAGCTTCTCTTCAAGTGTTATATCCTTTCTTTTACAATCATCACCGGGAATTCGATCACCAGAATGCTTCTTGGAGATATTCTTCTTTACCATATTCACAGTTAATACCACAAAATTGGAGAAATAGTAAGCAAAAATCGCGTTACAGCAAACAAGCGTTCGCGTTATACAAATATCGTTCCGCTATTCATAAATCGCGTTAGAGCAAATTCGCGTTATCAAAACACGCGTTATACCAGAACTCACTGTACTTCAGACAGGACGAATGAAGTTTGTTGTGTACAGTATTTAGAAATAGAGGATAAAACTCGAAATATTTCTTATCTAGTCACAAGTTTTAAAATTATAGGAACCATTAAATATTTTTTCAACACTATATACAGTATGTCACTAAATAAGTTAGTATACACAATCAACTAGTATGAAGCATTGTGAACTTGTAAACCAGTTAAGAAGTTTAGGCTTCATATTACATTGAATATTATGAGGTTTTCACCCCACAAAAGAGTAGAAGTGTAATGCCAATAAATGGATACTGCAGTTAGCTATCAGTGAGTTGTTGCAAGGTATGTAGAGGCTGTATTAGTAATATGTGTTACATCTTATATATAATGTTCAACCTGTAGTGTTTGGTTACTTTTGAGACTTTAGATAACAGTGGGCCACTTTCTGTGATGATGAACATTCTTAGTTGTACACCAAGAACTTTCTCTGTGTCATTTAGAAGGAACTTTAGGTAGTCAGTTAAACATGATGGTCTCAGATACATTTGATAGTCTACAGGGCATTATTAAGTTTGCACTCTACCCCAGATTTTCTTGCTATTTTCCTTGACAGTGACCTTTCTTTAGTGCATCCATAGTTTATCTAACTGTCACTGACCCTCATTTCATACGTATGCCAGTCTAATAGTAACAGACCCTCACTACATCTGCTCAACAAGTTAAGGATAGACACATTTTGCTGTCAAATTGAAGAGATATGGGATCAGTTTTGCTCTTTGTCCACAATTAAATGATGCATGATATTGAAGTAGCCCGAACACATGTAATATTGATTTGGGATAAGTGGACTGTTGAACATTAATACTGTACTGTATATAGTTCAATAAAGACCCCGAGTATCGGACTAATTAGGCCACAGTGATGTTACTCGGACAGAATCCGTTATACGGACGTCCGTATCAGAAGGGAGGCACGACTGTCCAAAACAACAGCCAGCATATTACACTAACACAGATTTCAAGTAAAATAATCATTCTTATGATATGCTTTCAGGAAATTCAGTTGTTTTTCATTTAAAGTTATAATAAATGTAGGTAAGGTTCTAGATTCTAAAACGTACGTGTATGAGGCATGAATGGCTTTGTGCAGTGTGAGATGAAGTGGATGTGTGCAGTAATGTATACAGTATATGCTAGAGTACATTTCAAGTTTTTATGATAAAATTTTCATGCAAAAAGTAAGGAGTCGAACTATACAGTACAGGTACACATACAGTGCTGTTGTTGAGGGGTTAAAATTCATTAATTTCTGTGGGTCATTTGTGGTGAATGGTAGCTGTACATGCTCGTAGTAAGCTCCTTCATCCTGGGTTTGCCTACCATACCCCAAGATTCTTTCTTTATGTTGCTACATGAAGAACAGAACCTCATTCACTGAACAGGTGATTTTCCAGTTAGTTGAACCTCACTTTTAGGATCCCCCAATAAATCCTGCACTACACAGTGCTACAGGCTGACCTCACAAATTCATGTCTCAGAAAAACAGACTTCTTTAATCACTTATTCCACTCTATATAAACAATGTGGCTTAGAATAAAGAAAATATACATAATATAAAACCCCATTAACCTCACAGGTAATGAAACTATAAAAGTTGTGGAAAAATTACTACAATACTCTAATTGGGTTTATAAATAACAAAAATATAATATAAAACTATAAAATAAGAAAAATGAAGAGTGTGGGAGTGTTTGTGTGGGAAGTGAATGTGTGTTGAGGTGGTGCATTATAACTGTGTGGTTGAGCTTCCTCCTGATGTGACATCATGACATACACACAGCATGGCAGCCACACATCTGTGAGTCATTTGATTGTACGGTACTGTGTCGCATCGTCCAGAGGATGGTTTGAGTGTGGAAGGAGCTATATCTGTACATAAAATATGTGCTATTGTATTTTATGATATGTTATGTATCAATTTTATTGTTTATCAAAACAATGGATATGGCAGTATTCAAAATTATGGTTCTCGCTGATTTTTTTATTTAATTTTGGTGCCGATTATAGTTAAATATGCCAGTTACCCGGACTCCTGATAACCAGGACTCTACTGTATTTCTCAAAAGCTAGGATCAAATTATAGTTTGATTTAACAATGAGTAAAAGGTAATAGGTTCCAATTCTTTGTTATTCTATATTGCTGTGATGTGGGCTTCCCTGGAGCTACGTCACTCCACAACAATAACAACGACCCGCTAGATACCAAGATGTTTTGGTAAAATTGCAGTTTCACTACCAATTGGTTTTGGACCATAAATCTAGGTTTTTTCCATGGTATTTGGTGTGATTCATTCAAATTTGACCTTAATTTCTGCCGGAAAAGAGCCCTTTCTGAGTTATCACCCCCCATAGAACCTGAACTAACCAACCAAAGAAACCTACCTAACTTTACCTAACTTCCTAGCAGGGGGACAGACCCCCTCCATATTAAACAGACAGTACCTATTTTGATATCTGGTATCAATGATAGCAACTTTGTTGAAGCATCAGGGTGTAATTTCCTCTTTTTTTTTGTGGACGTGAGTGTACGCTCAGACTGAGTAAGTCAGTTGTAAACAAACATGACACGAGGTGACTTGCAGATTTACTTTAATTTCCTATATGAATTACTATCGTGGTTATTATCCATTTGCGACGGAAGTGGTATTAGACACAGTTCTTGCAATTGATGATATAACGTCCAGTGAGCCTAAAATTGCTCCAACCCAATTGGGAGTAAAACTGCAATATATGCTACCAATATTTTTTCAAATTGTTAAATAATTTTTTCCAAGATTCATGTTGTTATTTGGACATGTCGTTACTCAGGTGTCCGGTACTAAGGTGTTTACCGTATATTCTCATGTACTGTATGTGAATAAGGTTCATACATAGGCCTATACAGTATACAGAAAATAAGATTACTGGAATATTTCTGTTTAAGGGTTACTATTTTGTTGCATTATACTGTATATGTACCTTTGTTAATAATGTTAGCATGATATGTGATGATGCTGATATGAATAAAGTAACAAGATCTCTTGGGACATTGTTGTGGGATGGGAACACTGTAGCAGAAGACATCTGTTACATCATTTAGAGAGAATGAATGACTTGCTTTTGATATCAGTCATCCTGCATCATAGTTGAGAAGGACTTGTTTGTGTCAAATGGTTTTATGGGGTTATTCAGCACAGTAAAAGATTAAGAAGGTACTTGGTATAGAGTTCCATAAAATATAGATGTTGAAAGAATAAATGAAAGATTTGTGTTAGTTGTAGAGGCACTGGGTTGGGACACTTGTTCAGAGTAATCCACTGTATTGTTGAATGTTACATTTAATGTACAAACTTGATAATGTAATTTATTCATTTGTTTTGGCTCCAAACTAATAAATTTAATGTATGTCATGTTCTTTGTGTCACTTTGAAAAGTTGTAGAGCTACCACTTTATGGGTGTTGGCAAGTTGATGTGCACTTGTATATTAACTAACAATGGGTCCAGTCCCAAAGGGCCCCAATCCCCCAACATGTGATGTAGTCCAGACTGCTATGTCTAAGACCGAGACCTTTTGCAATTTTAGCATTTATGGATCACCTAAACATTAGCTTTATTATATGGAAACCACGTCGGGGCGAATGAACTGTGGTTAAAAATTCATATTTGGGTAATTATTTGTCCTGATGACCCTTGGAAATATTTAATTAATTTCACGATGCTAGTTATTCCTGACCTAAGATTTTGTTCATAAAACTCTGGTGTTTTTGTGTTTTTCTGAATCTAAAATAGTTAAACATAATTTCCAATTGAGAAGGAAAAAGTTTTTTTGGGGCATAAGGCCTTTCAACCATAATCTTAAAATATCAGTTTTGTTCAAAATATCAACTTATTAAACATACCGAATTTGTCAACATGAATTTGAGTAATAGCATGTACAAACAAGAAAATTTTGTGATTAAGAAGATTTTTAACCAAGTGAGAGGGTTGGGGTCATCTTACCTTATGACCTGAATATGGTGGACACCTGCTGTCCCTATGGATTTAATCTCCTTTAATGTACATATTAGCCTTGTCAATATTTACTCCTAATCTGTTCCTACCCCTAAAGATGTAAATTACACGAAAGTGCTTAGTAATAGCATAGTAAATTTTGTGATTAAGAAGATAAGTAAGGGTTGGGTCACTACCCAATGACCTGAATATTGTGGACACCTGTTGTCCCTTAGGGATTTGATCTCACTCTCCTCTACTGTACTATCGTGCACCAAAGTCGTGTTCACTACCCAGCCACAGTGAGGGTTCGAATAGCCTTGAGTCTGAAGTTTCGAAACAGCTGGGGGAAATGCTATGGTCGGCCAACAGATGTCGCCCACTGTAGTGTGTGTGTGGGGGGGGGGTTAGTCTAGTAACAGGCTGTGTGTAGGTGGAGCATAACATCATGAATTCCGCAATCACTGATAACAATAAGAATGTCATGAAGATAGTTAATATTATTAAGCATAGTGAGAGATGTGTAACGAGTAAATAAAAGCACTACAACGACCATATCTCTGCCGTTCATGGTTACGACAGACTGATGAGCTCACCAGTAATTAATTCTCCGTGACTACCATTACTGGTAGCCACGGAGAATACACAAGTTGTTACCAAGGTTGGCGCCACCCACACCAGGGGAAGGAGGTGATGTCGAACACTGAAACATGCCGAGGTCTCATTCCTACCATCGTCGTCACCAACAGGTAAGTCACATTAATTTGTCACATAGCCCATGTCGTCCTTATACTATTGCAGGGTGTCCCATGAGTGACAGCAGATATTTGTAGAGGTGAAAGAATATGTGATATTGAGTTGAAAATCTTCTATACACATAAGCATTTTTCGGTTTACTTTAGGCGTGAGGTGGGTTGTAAAAATTACGCAGGGCAAAAATTTTGCCATGTTATATTTTATTTTTCTTACCAATTGCAGCCATACTGTGTGCTGTTGTAATCCTTATTGGTGGATTACATAAGGCCTATTAATAGCGTGAAAACCCGTTTGAAGATACTGTAATGTTCCATAACTTGCATTAAACAACATCATACGTTCACGAGTTCCAACTCCGCGCCTAGCCTCCCCCCCCCCATCCCCGTGCCTCTACCCACCCAACTATTAAACCTCATAATTTGAGCATCGTGGGTTACCACACCTAAACACTAATCGACTACTTATTCTCTCCCCACACTCCCCCTCCACCATCCCCCCACTCCACTCCTCCCTCCCCCACCTCTTCCCTTCATCCCTCCCCCAAGACTAACGTCAATCGAACATTCCATCCCATCACATTACCTTCCCCTGCATTCCCCAACCCCCCTCCCCCTATTCTACCCATGGCGACGATTTGGACTACTGTAATGAACACTCACAGAACCGACGACATGGCTCCTCCCCCTTGTATTTAGAGTTAAAACCTTTACAACAAAGGTCAATCCCACGTAACTTGAGCCGGATTAAGATATGTGGTAAAAAAACAAGCAACACCCCTGGCCACCCCCCTACCCCAACCTAAAATCATAACCACCACGTCTCTATCTCCATCCGTTTCCCTCTATCCCTACTCAGAAAAAATAATGAATGGGCCCTCCAAACAAATTAAAGATGAGGTGCACCCCACCCAAATAGGGATGGGCCCTCCATTTCCTTTCGCCTTCTTTTCTCCACATCCTTTCCTTCCTCCCATCGCCCCAGTCACCCCAACCTACCACCCAATACCATGCAGTGGGCAGAAGGCCACACACTTTCTCTCCTCCTAAAAGTCTGTTCCGTTTAACCCACATTCTTTCACTTCTAAACCTTCTTCCCCTTTCCTATATTTCGCTATCGGTATCTCCAGCCTAGACTCCGCCATTTGTAATGGTTGCCTTGCGTAATTTGTAAAATCCACCTCACGGCTAAACGTAAACCGAAAAATCCATATATGTATAGAAGTTTTATACTCAGAATCACATATTCTTTCACCTCTACAAATATCTGCTGTAATTAGTGGGACACCCTATTATAATTATATTGACAGTTGTTATATGAGCTCCTTAGTTAACTTCACCATAAAAATATGGTGTTTGATGTGCTATGCGTTTGCCGCACGTTACCTTACTCGGTTATGTTACACCCCCAGTTGCAACCTGGGAGTTTGGGTTGGGTAATGTAGTATTTTGAGCAGAAATGGAATTCAGAACGACTCAATGAACATGAAGAAAAACGTTTTTATATAGCGAACCCTAACGTAATGTAACCTATTACAGTTATATGTAATCTGGGACGAACATGTCATAGCTGAAAATTCTCAAAAGAAATATGTAAAGCAGTGGAAAACCCTATATTTTGATTATCGGCGAGGCTAACTACCTATAAACAATTAATATTTGACGATTGGCAAAAGTCCTGGGAAAATGAACCAACAAGTCATAAGCTAAAATGATCAAATCATCAGTTTATCCTTGGTCATCATCAAAACAATCCTCTCAACATCACAAAACTATTCTGAATTGTCTAAGAATTGGGCATACGCGATTGATGCATGGCCAACTCATGTCTTCCCCTAATGGAGCCCCACCTATATGCTCCAACTGCCGAACACAAATAACAGTCCAACATATTCTCATTGAATGCCCTATTTATAATCGGTATCGAACAATGTGCTTCACTAACCCTACAATGTAAGATATTATAGCAGAGACCCCAAAATTTTCCCTAAGTTCAGTTTTGACCTTTTTGAAATACTGTAATCTCCTCCAAACAATATAACACTAAATTATAGAAACACAAATATATGTTAACTAATCCCTCTGGCCAGCCCTAGGAGAGACTCAAATGGGTGTCAGTGGTCTTGTTAAACTAAATCTTGATGATGATGATGTTCACTCTACAGTCGCAGGGGTGGTGGTGGAGGTTTGGGGGTGGGGGGGGAGGATCCACTTGCAGTTCACTATGAATACATGAAATAGGAAGGGTTTCTTGGGCAGTTGATCCAAAAAGATTTACCAAAACGTTATGTCAGAGTAGTAATACTTAACCTAGGTGTTACTAATACCATTAATTTACTCTAGTATATAAAAGCCTGCCTCAGTTACCACAACATAATATTACTCTGCCATTTCAGATATGCCTGCAGGATGAGCAAATTCGTCGGCAGTGATTGCTGAGATAGGCCAAATCATTGGGATGTGGAGAGCCGGGGCAACTGTGTCAAACATTGCTCTCGAAGTGGGGAGGAGCACTAAGACGATTAGGCAGTGGATCCGCCGGTGGGAGGAAGAGGGCTCAGTGGAGACGAAACCTCGAAGCGGGAGGCCACGAGTAACGTCGGCAAGGATGGATGCCATGATCGTGGCAGCTGCAACGGCATATCCAATGCCAACATCAGTGGAGCATACAAGAAATCTGGGCCTCAACTGCCATCACATGACGACGAGACGCCGACTTCATGAAGCCGGGATCGACTGCCATATTCCAGCTCACAAAGGGTGGCTAACACCTACTCACAAGGAGTGTCGACTCGGCTTTGCATTGGAACACTTTCCACATAGACAAGAATACTGGAGAACCATTATATTTACCGATGAAACGGTGTTCAGGTCAGTGGGAGCCGAAGCAAGGCAGTGCTGGCGGCCCCCCAACACATGCTACCATGAGAAACACATTCAACATCGTGCAGTGAGTGGTAGGGTGTCAGTGTCATTCTGGGGGAGGATGTGGGCACATGGGCCAGGTGAACTGGTCAAGATCAATGGCTGTTTCACTGGTGAGCAGTATGTAGACATCCTGGAGCAAGTGCTAATTCCTATGGCAGTTCTAGCCCCCCACACTATCAGGCTGGTTCATGACAACAGTCCCATTCATACCAGCAACATAGTGAAGGACTACCTCCAGGATCACCCTGAAATTGAGGTCATCGACTCGCCAACACTAGGATGTGATATTAATCTGATTGAACATATTTGGGCCATGATGAAACGTGATTGGGATATTGGGGAGCAGCGAACCTGTGCAGCAATAGAGGCCAAAGCTTACGGCTTGTGGGAGAGTATACGTCGATGACCAGGGGTGTGCCTGAAGCTGGTCGACTCCATCCCTAATCGCCTTGATGAAGTCCTGAATACAATGGGTGGCTGGACCAAATACTAAGATGTATGTATTGGTGTATTGTTTGGATTTTAGTATTGTTTGTAAATACATTTAATATATATTAACTCACCTACAGTGTTATCTTAAATCCATGTCCTTAATGATGTCTTAAACTATATCACATGAAAATTCATAACAAAGTAACTTAACAGCCACAAATTATGTATTGTGTGGTATACGTACAATAATCTGTATGACACGTCGTGGAATGTGTTGTCTTATAACACAATATAATTATATAGTTACAAATGCTACCATCATTGAAATGCTCATGATGTTCAGCACACAATATTAACGGTAACGTGTGTAATTCCACTTTTTCCTGGCAAGCTCAATCTCTGATTAGATTATATGAATAGACGTAGGAAATTCGCCTGACCTGGAGTGAGAGTTGTGAACTCTTGGAACAATCTACCAGAAAGTGTTGTGACGGCACCGAGTGTGAGCTCTTTCAAGACAAGACTTGACCATCGCTGGAGTGGGTTCAGGTACATTCAGGAGCCGGTGCATGCTCAGTACTTGCCAATAGTGAGTAACAGAGACATGACCGATTGTCCAAGTGGCTAACGAGCCAATCTTTTGGTGAAGAGGATAAAAGAAAACTAAAAGTGGCATTAAGTGTCATACTTAATTGTACAGCAACTGAGTTAAATGTAATTTCTGTCATTGCAGGATTAGCCTTTCTGGCACGTGTTCCACACAGGCCTAAGTTGCCAGTTAGCCATATATAAGCTCGTGCACGGGGGAGCGTCACATCTCTGACGCTTCTCCATCATTATCTCCGGAATGTGTACGATTCTCCGCCCGCCATTTTAAGACAGTTTAACTCGGTGAATTTTGTGAATATCAGTGTTCATGCTGTAACAGTGAAATTGTCATTTACCCAGTGAAAGAATTAATGTAACGTAAATATCGTCTGTCGTTGCTAAACGAAAGATTGTTTGTGATTGAGTTATTATTCACATCTCTGACGCTTCTCCATCATTATCTCAGGCACTGTCTATGTTGCCACCACTACCAAGGTTCGGTAGCCGCCTATGGGCAAGATGGTCGTGGAAGGATGTCTTTAATATGGCAATACTAGAATCTGAGGACGGGAACAACCAGGGAAGACCGTGCTATGATACTACAGCGAGTCTACCCCTGGCGTTACTAGCGAGCGAGCCTCGGCTGTGTGTAGTAAACTACCCTCGCAGCGCCCAGTGGGCTCAGTATTGTCTGGTTCATTGATCTTCGTTATATGTACCGAGCAGTATTGGTATTACCAGTAATACCGTGTTATCAGGGCTGTTGGGAGTGCATCCTCCATATGGCCTACCAGCTGAGTCCTATCTAGTATTATTGTTGTTTATTATTGGGGATAATTAGCAGAAATATAGTTACCCCAGGTTGAGGAGTGAACCCATAAAAGTTTATAGTATCAGAGTAAATATGTACGTGAGTCGAGTACATCAACTAAAGGAAAAGTGCCATGTTATTCATTCCGAAATAGCATGTTGCTATAGATAATATTTTAATTCGGGATATTGTCAAGTTTGTCATGTAACCATCTGTATTGGCATTGAAATAATATAATGCTTGTTTAATGTTGTAACCAAGAATTGAAGATTTAATTTGTTACTTGTAAAAGTAAGACCTGAGGAAGGGTCCAGTCCTATCTGAACGTGTAAAATAACCATCTTATTTGTCAAAGAAATAATACAACAGATGTTTAATGATGTAATAAGTAATTGAAGATATATTTTATGAATGGTAAAGTAAGACTTAAGTGGACCAGTCTTGTCTGAGTGAACTTAATTAACATCTTATTCACTCCTTATGTTAATAAATATTAAATTAGTAAATAACGAGTATCACCGCTCTATTCCTTCTACCCACTGGTTCTCAGAAAATAACTATTGTAACTCACATGTCTAGAAGCTTGTGGGGTTTTTGGGATGTTTGGTTCACACTCAGGATGGGATGGAGAAAGGAAACTCACAATGTGCTCTCTATATACATGTTGTATTGGATGTACAATGCAGCTTGGTGCTGGGAAGGCAGCATGGTTACAAGCGTGATGTAGAGAGAGCTGGTTGGTGAGGATGCTCAGAGGAGGACCAGCTTGTGGGTCGCCATGCTCTCCGGCGGGAGCAAGGACCGCCAGGCAGGCGGAGGTGTTGCTAGCTGGTTGGTGTTGGTAGAAAGAGACAGGTCACCACGAGGTCAGGTCTTAAATAGCGGGGGGTAGGCGTGGCTTAATAGTTGACCCCCGCTCCGTGATTTGTAGCGGCGCTGGTTGACCTAGACCACGAGGCACACACGGTGGAATTCGTGGGGTCGGCTACGCAGCGACAAACAGCGTTTGGAGGGGAGAAATCCACTACAATACTCCCCCTTCCCTCCAGGCGGTGTAGGAGACTTGTTGTCTGCAGGGTTGCATAGCACATGTGAGGCAGAACGGGCGGCGCATGCCTCATGTGAGACAACGGCGATGGCGTGGATGAGCCGGCCGCTGGAGACAACTGTCTAGATACACAATATCTGTGGGAGTAGAGAGGGAGAAAAAGGGTGTGTGGGGGCAATTAATGTTGTGCTTCCCTCACGGCAGGTACAGAGTCGTCAGATGCGCCTGCTGGGGTGTGTGGGCCTGGGTCAGGAGCAGGGGCTGCGTCAGCGGAAGCGGATGAGGGCTCGTGACAGCAGCTGGGTCCACGACAGCAGCAGGGTTCAGGACATTAGCAGGGAGTACATGAGGGAGAAAAGAGGGGTGTGTGGGTCCGCACTCAGGAACAGGGGCCGCGTCAGGAGAAGCGGCAGGGGGTACTGCTGGGCCGGGGTCGGCGTCTGAGGCAGGACTGGTGTGCTGGGGTCGGTAGGACGTGGTGCTTGGGGCAGGAAGGGGAGCTGGTGTCTGCTTAGAGAAACAGTGCTGCTCTAGGGTGTCTAACCTGCGGTGCAGAGGCAGTAGTTGTAGAGCCGATGAGAGCTGCTTCTGTGTGGATAAGCCAGTCTTCCATGTTGCTTGAAGACTGGGAGCGTGATCAGTTTCTCCTCCATCCTAAGTGAGTGCGAATCTCCGGGAGTCACCAATTGTGGGGTTTTTGGGATGTTTGGCTCACACTCAGGATGGGATGGAGAAAGGAAAGTCACAATGTGCTCTCTATATACATGTTGTATTGGATGTACAATGCAGCTTGGTGCTGGGAAGGCAGCATGGTTACAAGCGTGATGTAGAGAGAGCTGGTTGGTGAGGATGCTCAGAGGAGGACAGCTTGTGGGTCGCCATGCTCGCCGGCGGGAGCGAGGACCGCCAGGCAGGCGGAGGAGGTGTTGCTGGCTGGTTGGTGTAGGTAGAGAGAGATCACCACGAGGTCAGGTCTTAAATAGCGGGGGTAGGCGTGGGTTAGTAGTTGACCTCCGTGATGTATGGCGGCGCTGGTTGACCTAGACCACGAGGCACACACTGGGGAATTCGGGGGTGCTGGTGGTAGAGTGGTACCGCTCTTGCCTTCGCAAGCGAGATGTCACGGGTTCGATTCCCGGGCCGGTGGAAGTTGTTTGGACACACTTCTTAGCCCCCATTAGTCCCTGTTCACCTAGCAGTAAAGTAGGTACCTGTTGTAAGTCGAAAGTTGCGAATTCGTATTCAGGGACAAGTTGTTGGAGCTTCCAATAACTTGATGACACAAACCACTGACTCTTCAGGCTTCTACGTCCTTAACTCATGGGACATAAAGGCAAGCATGAACTTAGCATGCTTCCCTGTTGGGCACTGTAAACGCTTCTGCGCTTCACCTTACACAAGGATGTAGGGAGTGCCCAATAAAAAAAAAAAAAAAAAAAAAATGTGGAATTCGCGGGGTCGGTTACTCAGCGACAAACAGCGTTTGTAGGAGAGAAATCCACTACAGGCTAATCCCCGTAAAAAAAAAACTCGCTGATCAGCTTGTTTGCCGTTAGCCGCACCTTTTAGGCATATCTCGTTCCTGCAACACTTGATGGTGCTAGTGCTAGAGTGCTCTAGGCGTCTGACGAAAATTATATAAGCACCAGCGAGCTGCCCACTTTGAACAACCATGATTGTTGGTATCTCCATAGCGCATCTTTTCCGACGGAAATGAAGGCCAGATTCCTTTGAAACAAAAGAAAATACATAGGAAAACCTATTTTTTTATTATTTTCCTTGGTGTAAGTTTGTAGCCAAAACGAATCTGACTCCTACAAATACGTACCCCCCTATGACAGCTGTTGTCTCTGTAACTGTCTTTAGAAACTGGACCATACCAAGTACCTAACTTACCCTTAGGCCATACTACCATTCCTTATGTTTCTGTTCATTTGTATATCATACGTGGACCTGATCAGAAAAAAAGTTGTTCAATAATACATTAAGAGCTGGTGGTGGGCGTCACGACAGGCTGACTTAACTCTGAATATTTTCAAACAGACTGAACGGAGCTTAGTCAGCTTAGTCATGTTTGGAAGTGAAGTTTGAAAATACGTACAGATTCTCGTTCTCGTTAAACCGAGGCAGCAAAGTAACTGAACCGCATCACGATGAAGACGTGTATGTAACAGTCGGTATATATAAGGCTGAATCAATGACCAAAGACCAGTACATTAGGGGCAGCTAATAGAGCCACATGACAGTGTCCGGGTAAGTCTACTGTACTTGTATTTTAAACATTGGGTACGAGGTACAAAATTTGTCAAACTTATCGTAGGACTTACTGTATCCTGGCATTGATGAACAGTACTGGCAAATACTAAATTATATAGTACCTTACCTAACATACAGCTGAGATAACAGCTGACAAGACTATAAGCTAAATGTTAAGTTGTTACATAAGTGTTCTTGTCTGACTATTACTACTGCAAGAGAGCTTTAGTATTACCAAGGTTTATTATTTGGCTGTGGATATTTGTCCGGGGTAAATATTCGTTTAGTGGCTTTGGCTCCTTTTTGTTATGATAATAGGTTTTTTTTTTGTGTACTTAAATCTGACCTTCTCTTGTTGGGCAAATGAGCGAATTTTGTGAAAAATAAAAATTTCTCTTTATTTTTTGACAAAATTTACTAATTTTCCCAAGAAATGAAGGTCGGATTATAATAAAACACACCTAAATACACAAAAAAAAACTATTCTCATAACAATTTCAACTCCCAAATCACTGTTGAAACCAAACCAACCAAACCTAATGTGTGTGCAGTTTGAAAAATAAAAGCCGTTGGAAACTCGGTGCACATATTCCAAGCCTTGTCACGTCACAGTGGATACACACCGTAGACTCAGTTCCCATGCTCCAAGCCTTGTCACGTCACAGTGGATACACACCGTAGACTCAGTTCCCATGCTCCAAGCTTTGTCACGTCACAGTGGATACACACCGTAGACTCAGTTCCCATGCTCCAAGCTTTGTCACGTCACAGTGGATACACACCGTAGACTCAGTTCCCATGCTCCAAGCTTTGTCACGTCACAGTGGATACACACCGTAGACTCAGTTCCCATGCTCCAAGCTTTGTCACGTCACAGTGGATACACACCGTAGACTCAGCTCTCATGCTCCAAGCCATGTCACCGGAGGATAAGACATTGTCTGAGAGTGGGTGACTGGCTGTGGGAAGAACATCAGCTGACTTGATTTATTTCTGGTAACGTTTTTACTTATCTCCATGCATACTAATTTGCCCAAGAAAAGAAATATATTCGTTTTTTTTAATACGAGAATAACCAAATATGAAAGTCTTGCTGCAGCCATTAAACGAATATTACCCCCCCCCCCTTTCATTGGTACCAGATATCAAAATAAGGGTAAAATTGCAGATTACAGCAACCAAAGAATCTGATAAAAAAAATGTGTTACCTAACCTAACCAAATGTAATATATGAAATTGATCATAGTAAAATAGTTATACCGATTGAGTGGAGTGAATTTCAGGATTTTTATGGTTGCTGTTTACTGCAATATTTCTAAAATAAGTATTTTCTTTTTAATATGACAGAAATATAGGGGGTGGAGCTCCTTGGTTATGAAGGTAGGTAAGGTTAGGTGGGTTTTTTGGTTTGTTAGGTCAGGTTCTGTTAGGTTTTAGAAAATGCGGGCTTTTTTAAAATACTTTGTATGTAATAATGATAATATCTGAAAAAAATTACTGAAATCGAACAACTCCTTCTGGTATTAGCCCTCTGCTTCAGTATTACCAAACTTACCTAACCAATAACTGGACAAGCTAATTATTGATGAGATACCTTCTGGCGATTTTTCATTGAAAATTATTTTAGAAATGCTGCAATTTCACCGCATTATGTAGTGGACACTATTGTAGTTTGGGTAATTGTCTTTAAAAAGTAGTTGTTTTTAAATTAAGCCTAACTTAACCTAAGTTGAAAAGAAAAACAAGCTGCAGAAGCGTTGTTGAAGATGCATCAACCTAACCAAAGACTCCTACCTAAACTTATCTATCTTATTAGCCTTGGGGCTTCACCCTCTGGACGCCCCAGCATATTAACAGAAAGAACTTGCTATAGTATGTTGTAATTTGATAATTAATGTATTAGCGAACTGATCCACCAGCGATTTTTCATAGAAAATTATTTTAAAAAGTCGCAATTTCACTTTGTTTTAGTGTGGACACTGTGTTAGTTTGTGCAAATATGTTAAAAAGTTGCTATTTATAATTTTAACCTGAACTGGGAGGGAGACAGTGGGTCACTACTGACTCCTGCCTCTCTCTTGTGGATCATCATCATCATCTTTGACTGCTGGCTGTGGTCTTGGGGCAAAGAACTTGTCCAATGTGGTCTGTTGTTGACAGTACAATTTTTCAGTGTACAGCTCCTTATCGCCCTTCATTGTGTACTCCAATTCTCTTGCAAACTTGAGGCTGTGTTCATGATCTGGATTGTGTCTCAGTGGTTTACATCACATCTTGCAGTTGACTAAGCACTTTAGACAAAACTTTTGTTGTCAATTCACGGGCTGTAGATTGAACTTCTGTACAGGTATCCTCCTGTTCCTCACCAACACCTCACTCCTATTCCATTAACAAGTTCCTCATTGGACTAATGGTCTCTGTGTGACTGTAATAGATCAACCACACCATCCTAATCCACTTCCTCGAACCCTGCACCATTTGCTAGAGTTACAATTTCCTGCTGCACCTGATCCAAGGTCTGAACCTGAGGAAAACCTTGGAAATCATGGACACATTCTGGCCAGATATTCTTCCACACACCATTCATAGTTGTACATTTGACTTCATCCCATGACTCAGCAATGTTTTCTACAACATTCATGATGTTAAACTCTTCCAGAAATCTCAGACTGATTGCTGATCTTCATCATCAATTGAGCTATAAGTTGTCTAAAAGTCCTGCATAAATATTAATCTTACCTTGATCCATAGACAGTAGCAAAGAAGTTGTGTTCTTGGGCACCAGGAACGCTACACGATCTTTGGAAGCTCTATACCCAGGAGCTTTTTCCTCCTCAATTGAAATAAATGTCTTGGCGGGCTTGTGCTTCCAAAAGAGGCCTGTTTCATCAACATTGCACACTTGTTGAGTGTATCCATCAGCCTTATTGATTGCCTTTAGTATTGCTGGATAATTATTAGCAGACTCAGTACTGTATCAGCACTGGCTGCTTCACCTACCATCTTAATGTTGTTTAGGTTTGAGTGTTTCTTAAAACACTCAAACCTCTCTTTGCTGGCATTAAAGGGTTTTTCATCAGAGCTAGCACCTTGTTCCTGGTTTAAAATTTGCATACAGACTCTTATCCTTTTACTGAATTATCATGGTGTTAATGGGTACATTTTGCTTGGTCTGGTCCTCAATCCACACCCTGAGTAAGTGTTCCATGTCATCTCAAAAGTTATCTGTGCTTGTAGAGGTTGAAGACTGTCTCCAAGAATTCATATGTCAACATAGACTACAGTACCGTATTGTACTGTACTTGGGAGTTTGTGCAAGTGTTCAAAATGCACCAGAGAATTGACTGAACAAGAAATATGTGCTTCAGTGCAACGACCAATCGTACTCTTATGAGCAGAAAGATGTAAAATTACATAATGCAGTTTCAAGAAAAGTGTTTTAATTGGTATCTCATATGAAAGTCAGTTCTTTCTGCTTAATATGCCAGGGGGTCCGTTAGGAAGTTTGGTAAGGTTTGCTGGATAGGTTAGGTTCTGTGCATTGTTGTTTTCATTTTCTTGTTTAGTATCACACAAATAGCATCTCCAGAAATTTTGGTGCTACAGTAAAACCCCCATAATTTAAAATTATAGGAGCTCTAGCCCTTAAGAATTATGAGATTTTACGAAATATGAGGGACACCTCCCGTGGGAAAACAAAAAAAGAAAAACCTAAACTTCGTCCATCTGATTAAATTTAGTGTCTTTAATACACTTTTTAGTGTCACCACTTTTAGTATTGACTATGAAAGGTCTCCTTTATCTTTTTATTTGTTTGTATCATCGACTGTTGTTTGGCAAACACCAAAGTGTTTGCAGAATAATTATCTCCCTTGGCCAGGTTAGGTTTTAGTTTTGTTTTTAGCCCCACATTTTCCCTTTGCTTCTAAGGCCAGACCACCTTGGTGGATCAAGATTGACAGGGTAAGAAGGGTATTAACTCAAGTACAGTAATATGGAAATTCCCAAATTTTCAATATCACCTATGTGTTCAGCATGAAAAACTGCTTTATTCTGCAAACATCAGCTTATGAGTTAGTGGTTGTGAGGTCATTACCATATCAAGTACAGTACTGTAACCAGTCCCCATACCACAATCCTCCATAATTTATTTTGCTTCACACTTTAAAATTTGTTTATAATATTGATCTTCTGATTAATCGTTAAGGAAATATGTTTCCTTTTTAATGGATTTCCACTCACAGATGGTTTCGGCATGAAAATGTTCACTTTACTGTACCTGTACAGTATTTGAAAATAAAGCGAGCACAAACACTCGGGCACTAGATCCAAGTACAGGTTGGACCTCGTTAATATGGGAAGCTTGGGACCAGACCGGTTCTGGATTATTTAAAATTACGAACCATCGAAGCCGAGGTTTAAAAAAGGCACACAAGGCCTTGACTGATGTACCACTGTCTAATTTCTTCAGTATAGACACCTTTTCTAAAATAGTTAAAGTCGCTTGCTTACTTTTCACTGCATTACAACCACTTCCACTGCTTGCTGGACTCTTAGGATGCATATTTAGTGGTACATTATAAGTATTTAAAGGTAAAATAGTGGCAGCAGCCACAAGAAGTGAGCTATGACACATCCTGAACCATCGAAGCTGCCGGACTATCAGGTCCTGGATTAACGGGGTCCAACCTGTACAGTAATAGCAGATGCTGACACAGTTCAGTAGACTTGCTGGCTAGCCATTTAAAATAATCTGGCTGATGGAGTCTTGGATGGTTGGGGTTGGGGTCTGGACTATCAAGACCTGCTGTACAGTACTGAGTTTAACTGAGCCAAGTTTGGTTTATTTTGCAGGAGAAGAATCAGGAGATGAAGACTCACCCAAATCTGAAGAGTTTGGTGAATGGTGTACAGACTGCTGAAGAGATGGAGAACATGATTGGCACAGCATTGTCTTATCAAGACATGTTTGATCACAGAACCTCACCCTGGGAGATGCACAAATGGGAGCAGGTTTGTACATTGTGATACATACTTGTCAATAACAAAATGGGATTTGCAGAGTTTTGCAGGTTAAATTTACAGTACAGTACAGTATATTAATACAGTGACCCCTCGGTTAACGAACTCAATCCGTTCCAGAAGGTCGTTCGTTAACCGAAAAGTTCGTTAACCGAAACCATTGTTTCAATGGGTTTTTGGGTAATTGGTTCCAGCTCACCGAAAATTTCCTAAATTCAACAAAAATGGTAGAAAAGTTCACTTACTTTGAGGTGTGTATGTAGAAGGCTCCTGGATGATGATGATGATGGGAATTAGAATGGGGGTGGAGGAGAAGGAAGAAGAGAAGGCATTGGGGTGGAAGAGAAGTCACCCCATGGTGCCATTTCACCCATAAAATTTTAGCTCTCTGGTGTAATTCAAGATTATTTTCTTTAAATCAACACTGCACTGCATTATATATTGTCAATATGTAAAATATATTTCAAAATGACCAATAATTTGCTTGGAAACACAGAAAAAAAGTGTTTAGTTGAAGAGAGTCTCAAGCAAGATGTTACCTCCAGTGAAAACAGAGAGAGACTAACGCCTGTTTGCTGTGTTAAGAGGCTGGATGCCGCGCATTAAACTAGTCACTTTACCTTCAATTATGTTCAATAATTGTTAAAATGACTAAAAAATTGAATATTAAACTTTTAAAATTATTGAATAGTATAAACTTCTTGATATTTACTAAAATAGTAAGGAATTTAAGCCCTAGAACCGATTAATGTATTGGCGGACTGATACTAAAGCTGGTTGCCCGGTCAGTGCAAGCGAAAACATGTTGAGGTCGGTTCGTAAGAAATTCGTTAACCGAATTTTTGTTCGTTAACCGAATTGAAGATCCTTATGGAAGGCAGTTCGTTAACCGAAATTTCGTTAACCGAGGCGTTCGTTAAACGAGGGGTCACTGTATTTGAATAGTTTAACTCCTATTTCTGTTGTAAGTTTATGAAAGACATTTTCTGGTCCTTCTTAACTGAAGGAGCTAAGAATTTTTAGTATAATATGTGAGGATGTGGCTAATTGTTACTGTACTATGTTTTTTTTTTTTTTCTTTTTTTTAGCTGACAGTACAAGCCCCACCCCCTTGCAGCTCCTTGGCTCATACATAAGTTTGATTATTATTGATATATTGCAAATAAATCCATATAAAACTGTTCAGGATACCCAGTTCAGACTCACTCTAATGCTGAATATAATGTATGTAAAGATAAAACTACTTGAACACATTAACATTCAAGATATGATTGGAAAAAAGTTTGAAATAAAGAAAATTTAACGTCAGTCACAAACAAATTCACGTTTTCTGAGAACACATTCATCATTACTTCTTCTCGTTTCATTAATTATTATGTATACCTGTATCAAGATAAATGACACCAAACTTATAAAGCAACGGATAATAATGAGCACTTTATAAAGAGTAAAATAAAGTGTAGAGACCACTTATTCATGTAAAGCTGTTTGTTGTTTAAGATGAATGTTATGGGGGTAGCTTTTAATGACTGCGTTTTATTAAATGGATTCGTGTTCTAAGATAGGGGCGTACCCAGGATCTCAGTGGGGGGTCATCAGTGGTGGAAATGGGTTAGGCGAGTGCAGCAAGCCCTTACAGCTGGGGAAATCTTGTGACTATATGAACTGGTTATTTGGAAATATCCTAGGGTCAATATTTAATACTTTATCTGATACGATGAATTGCAGGAGGTCCCTGACTTACGAACGCCTGCGATACGAACGAGGTTAAACTTAAAATTTATAGTACAGTACAGTACTGTATTCTATTTACCTGATGACTTATTTTTTAATTT
Source organism: Homarus americanus (assembly GCF_018991925.1). Classification (NCBI taxonomy): domain Eukaryota; kingdom Metazoa; phylum Arthropoda; class Malacostraca; order Decapoda; family Nephropidae; genus Homarus; species Homarus americanus. Next base: position 3,632,828 of record NW_024744357.1, on the reverse strand, counting down.
CATTTACTGTATTTTGTCATCCTATTTCTTCATTTGTTTTAAATTAAATCATTTTATATGTATATAAGGACTTAGGCTATAATATAGTGGGATTTTAAACATTGTTCTGTAAGTACGTCTGCACATAGCATGTGTTCCTACTTACATACAAATCCGACATAAGAACGTCTTCAGGAACGGAACCCGTTCGTAACTCGGGTACCCCCTGTACTTATATATAATAATAATAATAATAAACATTTTATTTGTAGCTGGCTTTCAACAATATTACATTTAGATTACATGTTGCTATTAAAATAAATATTTTGAATAAGTTTTTAGTTGAACAAAAAAAATTATAAAGGAGCATAAATTGAGAAGTAGGTACACACTGCATACCCATGTACCACCACTGGGGGCCACACTGAAACATCAATACTATTATATGTACTTTTATTTTTTGCATACTCTCTAGGCTCCAAGTAAATAATACAGTACAGTATCTAATTATAATTGACATGGGGAGTATATATGGTTGGCAGTTATTAAATTAGAAAAGGTAAACATATTGCAATTGGTAAAAATATTAAATTCAAAAACAGGAACAGAATAATAATGGGTAATGAATCTACAATTAAAAAACATTGGGTAAAACCGGCACTATAAAGGCTGCTCAAATAATCAGTCGTAATTTAACAGCAGAACTGATGGTAAGATATGAATAAAAAAATGCAGACACAAAAGTTAAAGCATGAAAAGACAAAAATTTATATGCCCAGAAAAATCATCAATCACACTATCAACTTCTATAGTAATATTATTATGAATTTCCGTCAATGTCGACCTCTCCAGATGTTCTTCACTCATTGTAGATCTCGTGTCCATTTTATCTTCCTGAGTGCTGAGTATGGCTGCCACAGTCAGCAGCTCATCACAGGAACAGTTGTTAGCAATTGCAGTAGTTGTTAAACATTAAGGAGTTGTGAACATGCCTTGGTTGCAGCAATAGCAGCGGCTGGTCTGTCACGTGTCAAACTTCCTTTCCATTTTGTTTTTCCACATTATTATTTCACTGCAAAGGGCAGATGGGTTGGGAAGATCACAGATCACTGAGCAGCGTTTAAGTTCCAAAACCCCCCCAACCATCAAACCCATTGTAACCTCCCACCCCCTCCACCCTGGGTATGCAATTGTTCTTTGAATGTTACATTACTTCAACTTATAGGAGGACCTACAAAAACTCAAGATTGATCTTGAAAAAGTAGATCGTCTGTATCACATAAAATTTCAAGATGATGAAGTGGAGCAGCGCGACTATGAGCTTGTAGCACGTGTGGAATTTGCACCCAAGACCTGGATGTTCATTGAACTTGTGGCTGGCTGTGACTACACTGGATTTGATTGTAGAGGTAAGTGTTAGAAAAGACATTTCAGGATTGAATGTTAGAGGTGTGCTGGTAACAGTGATTATTAGAAATATACAGTAACCATATTATGTGGAGAAAGTCTGTTTCCCCACCTGCAGAAGGCTGATGGCAGATGTACGTTTGTCTTCACAGAAATAAAGCATAAAGTGAAAAACTATAAAGCATTTAGCTCAAGAAGTTCCTTTGCATTCAGGTTATTGAACTTTACTTAATGGAATAATGCACCTACACTGTCTCAGAATTGTAATTATCTCCCTCTCAGAGCTGGACACCTCAGTTCTAAAAGAAGGTGTCTGAGAGTAATAATTGTTGAAATATAAGACTACAAAATCACTTGTACTGTACCAAGTTAGACCCTCCTTGAAAGGCTGTACCTCTGTTCTGCTCCATTCATAGAAAATATAAACAAACCAGACTTCTGTTTTCACTGTCCTCTCACTGTTCAGTCTGGCTGCTGTCACCTTGACCAGAAGTGGTGGCAGAGCTCGGCTTTGCCCTGTATTTTTTGTTTAGCTTTTAAAGGAAACTATATGATGTAGATATATTTTGTTATAACTTAATACCTTTTTGGCAAATTATAGCAGTAGTCATACTTATGTTATTATTCAAGGGAATTCTCAATTTAGGTTGATTGGTAAACTGATTTGAGTAACCATTGATCAGGGATTTGGACTGTCCAAAGTATTCCATGAGCTCCCAGATCATGGGACTGGATGTGTACCAGTGTGTAAGTGAAGTTCTTAGGACTCGTACAGTGATCTGAAATACCCTAGAGGTGATGCTCCACACAGACTGATAATTCACCTGACAGGGTTGATAGTCTTGAGACATCATGGTCTGCACCACACATCAGCCACAAAGAAGGCATTTGATGTCTCCTTTATTTCAGTGTTTGAAATTTAAGAAACTTTTCAAGGGAGCTGAGGCTTTCATGGTTAATTATGGGGCAAAACTTGAGAATATTCTTGGGGGCAGACTGCCATTGACAGCAATGAGTGTGCTTCTTCCATAATGACTGAAAGGCAACTGTAGGCCTGGTGATGCATGTGTAGTGTGAGGAGGCCTACCGTAAGATGTGAAGCAAATCTTGGTGCACAATTTTAAAACATTGGGGTGAAAATCTTGGCATCATATGATGAATGTTGCAGTTTAAACTGTATGACAACATTATTTTGGTGTAGAGATTAATTACAGTAATTTTCAGGAATATTTATAGAAAGAGAAATTTATTTGGGGAGCAGGATCCTATATCAGGAATAATTCTGTTAATTCATGACCACATACATAGTCTCAAGGAAGGCAGGGGTGTGGTATGAGAGAAAACAATTCTCCTTACCTATGATCACTACTGTAGTAACTTGTCTCCTCTCTTTTCTTTACCCTCATCTCCTTCCTTCAGCAGCTGAGTTAAGGAAACCATAAAAGATAGATGTCAACAGCAGAATGAATATACAGTTGTACCCCACTTAACGCGGTCAATAGAACCCAGAGGGTCCCGCGTTAAGTGAACAACAGAACAAATGGGATTAACTCCAATAGAAACCAGCCTGACCCCCAAACTCCACTTTTTGAAGACACATAACTATGTTGTAGTAAAAATAACATCTTAATTTTATGATGGTACATGCACACAATTAATACTTAAGAGAAATAGAGAAATACAGTCGCCAAGTTAATGTCCATTCAAATAATGGACTCGACTCCCTCCCCCTCTTCTCACACTACACTGCTGGCTCTTCCCTCTCTGAGAAATTTTTGGGGGAAAACCACTAAATTTTAATAAATAATACCTCAAACTAAAGTTAGGATAATACAATTGACATTGCTGGATTCCTTGTAAGACCAGGAATATTTTGAATATAAATGTCATATATTTTGCACAAAAGATAACATATTTACTCAGAGAAAACATTTTATCTAAAATTTGTATGTCTAATGCAAAATATATGATGTTTATATTCAAAATGATCATCAAATTATAAGAATTCCAGCAATGTAAATTATATTCTGACCGGGTAATTTGTATGAATTTTATGAGCTAAAACAAATATCTTCAGTTAATAAAAAAAAAAAAATATTCTTCACGACACTATCTGTCAATCAAAGTACCCCACCTTGCCTCCCCCCCTCTTCCAACCGCGCGGTCAGTCCCAACCCTCCCCCCCACCCCCCACCAATCCTCCCTTCAAGAGAAAGAGTGGGTGAAAAAAATAAATTTTAACATTTTGTATTAAATAATACCTCAGATTAAAGTTAGGATAATATAATTGACATTGCTGGATTCCTTGTAAGACCAGGAATATTTTGAATATAAATGTTATATATTTTGCACAAAAGATAACATATTTACTCAGAGAAAACATTTTATCTAAAATTTGTATGTCTAATGCAAAATATATGATGTTTATATTCAAAATGATCACCAAATTATAAGAATTCCAGCAATGTAAATTATATTCTGGCCGGGTAATTTGTATGAATTTTATGAGCTAAAACAGGCAGTCAGGCAGGGTGGCGGGTGGGGCAAAATCTAAAAATAGCGTCTCGAGTCGAGCCGGACACTCACCGCGTATATGTGGAAAAAATCCGTGTTAAGTGAAAGTTCGCTTCTGGTGAGGCACCGCGTATATGAAAAAACGCGTTAAGTGAAACCGCGTTAGGCGGGGTAATACTGTACAAGTATTCTCTGAAAAAAATTGGAGATATGACTCAAAATTCACCAAGTATGAAAGTTGATGATAGCAAAGACCATGATGCACTGCCAAGTGGATCTGTAAATGGCACTACAGTACTTGTACTGTATTTAGTTAATACAGTACTACAAATCTGCTCTTGTGGTGACTTCTCCTGATTTTGTTTAACCCTTAAGCTCCGGGTTAGGGTGCTGCTGGCAATACCCCCACTCGGGGTTAAATCGAGAACAAAAATCAACATTTCCAAAATTAATAAAAAAACATGGTGGGAAAATAGGCGGACGTTCTGGAACGTCACCCGGGGCGCGCTAGTCGGACATTCTGGAACGTCACCCGGGGCCTAAGGGAAAGATTCTTGTTGTCTACATTAGCCAAGAAAAACAATACAGTATTTTCTCTCTCCCTTTAAGTCAGATTTTATCTATTTCCTGTAAACTTTTTCCTCTTCTGAACAGTTTGTGCACTAGTTAAAATGGCTGGAGTTGTTCTTCTAGAGCCTGGGGATGCCACTTTTAATACTTCATTTGGCTAATGCCAGAGAGAGGGGGCCCTGTACACAGGTGGTTAAAAGGGAAACACCAAACAAGATTCCCATTTTTGACTCCAGTTCAGCTCCTTTGATATAGATTTAGATTTTTACCATTCCTTTCCTGGTATATGAGGTTGTTGTAGAGGTTAGATTAAGGGCCGTGTTCCAGGAAATGTTCTTCCTCAGAATCTGCCGTATAAACAAGCTCCTATAAATCAAAGGAAGTATGAAGACTCCTGTAACGCTGTGTTATGACCCTTGGGTAGTTCGTTACATAAACACAAACTACTTAAGTCTTTCAAATATGTCGGTAATTATTATTATATTCTTAATCCCAAATTCTCCCAACAAAGGTCAAGTTAACAGGTCAAAACCTTAACAAATAAAAAAAAAATATGAACATTTATTAACTTATTCCCACCACCACATATGTAGACAAAATAAAATAAATAACAATAATGATATGATGTTTGGAAGTGGCTGAGTAAAGGTCCAACAAGATCACACAAAATCAATATCAAGCAAAACAAATCTCAATTGTCAAATGCCAACTCCCAAGACTGACTAGAGTGTACCAGTAGGTCACCGACGTCACCTCTCTACCGCCAAATACTAACGTACTATATCCTGATTGGCCAAAATATAAACTTTATCTAAATTACCTACACTTATCTAACCTATATACAATAATACAATAAAATATAATATACTCAAACATAATACAATAAATACACAATGTAATAAACAAAGTTAATACTTAAATGACGAATCATTCAGTGTGGATGAGTAATTAGCGGAACTGCTCGAGCTAACCACACACCATCTGAATCAAAGTATTTCATAACAAGAACAGAAACTTATGGCGGACACTCGTAACATCCTGTATGAGATATTCATTTGTTCTACTCGTGTCTTTATATTGGCGTCTTGTAGCATCATAGCCACATACTAGTGATGTTGGGATCTTGTAGCATCATAGCCACATAGTGATGTTGGGATCTTGTAGCATCATAGCCACATAGTGATGTTGGGATCTTGTAGCATCATAACCACATAGTGATGTTGGGAACTTTTAGCATCATAGCCACATAGTGATGTAGTGATGTTGGGAACTTTTAGCATCATAGCCACACAGTGATGTTGGAACAAACACTCCTCAAGTTTAATTTATGTTCATCAATGCTTTACTGCCATTTTCCATGCTTGTGAGGGTTAGCCAAGGTTTATGTATAAGGTACATAATTTAAACTGTATATTCTCCCCCCCAAAAAAAGGAACAAAAATCTCAGGAGAATATGAAACTGTTACTGCACTGATGTGTATTAATAAAGAAGCTTAATGGAGTATTTGGATTTACAGGTGGAGGTGAAATTTATGTGAGCTTTGATGCACAAGTGTTCCTGAAATCTGTACTTAATCGGGATTATTCCATTCACCGGATCTGGCAGTCAATGGTGGAAGATGATTATGAAGTTGGTAAGTTTTTCTTTTTTAATTTTTACTGAATTATTATTCATGGCACTAAATATTCTGGGTTAAGGTGAAGCATCTGCATACTTATCTGTTCTTTATTTATGCATCACTTGCACGACAGTTAAAAAATTTTGAAAATTTTTTTGTCTTCATGATAAGTATCGATGTATTTACAAATCTCTGTCAGTATGGATGTGATCGTGAAGATATAACCTGGCTGTGTGGTGGCAGACAGCACAGGTAATGAAGGTAAGTGTTGATAAGTGAGGTATTATTTTAAGTGTTGTATGGTAAGCCTCAATGCCTAGTCTGCATTCTTGGACAGTTAAATTGGGTCTTTTACCAGCCTTAATTCCTTTGAATAGAAAAGGACAGAAATGAGTGACTCGTTGGATAATAAAACCAGCAGTAGAGCTTGTAAGTGGTAACGTAAAAGAATGAGTTTGAAAAGCTTGCAAGGTTATTAACTGAATCATTTATTTGTTTTATCTAGTATGTAACTGTGTTCAACAAATGGGACATTGTTCAAACAGGACCTCATGCTAGTTCATTTAATAACCTAAAATTTTGGAATTCAGGACCACTGGACTAAAATTTCCACGTGTCTCGCTGAATTCACAGGAGTCCAGTTTAAAAAATTGTCGGTCTGTGACATAATTGGTTTGAAATTTGGGTAATAGTTAAGGACAAGGGTCAGGGTTTACCCACTAACTGCCTAACAAAAGGTATCTGTAGAAAAAAAATTACATCTTGCTTCAAGAGTAAACCTGTTGTCTTCTTGACAATGCCATCTTTGTGTAGCCTCTGACTGTTGACAAACACTTCCCACTGATCGACCAACCTCAAACAGTAGCAGTGGAACAGTTCCAAGCCAGCAACCAGCCTAACTTCCTTTTCATATGAATCTACCTAAAGTAACCTAATCTATGTAACTTAACTTTGATTAATAAAAATAATATATTTCTCTAATAGGATAGGTAGTTGTTTATTTGGTGAATCTTACATACAGTAAGTAATCATATAACAGGATGACCTGTGGTGTAATGGTCAGCATGTTCGCCTCGCAAGCGAGCGGACTCGGGTTTGATCCCCGGGCAGGGTGAAACTATGGGCAAGTTTCTTTACGCCATTTGCCTCTGTCTACCCAGCAGTAATTGGGAACCTGGATGTTAATCGATTTGCGGATCGTGTTCTGGGGTAATGGTTAGCCAGTGTAGTTCGCGAGTTGTCCTGTCTTCTCGGACTATTTCTTGGCACTGGGTCATGCAGCTCGTTAACTTATGGTGTGGTTGTTGTGTTGGCGACAGCTTCTACACCTAAAACAAATTCACGCCTAGGTGGCCCTTGGGCCGGCCATCCTCGTTACATGAGGGGCAACTATTATTATTAATGAGATAATATGTTGCTGTAAAATCATTCACTGGAAGGAAGTTGATTGATGACACTGCTGGTGGGAAGCCGTTGCCTTTATATGGATTGCCAAACTAATACGGCCTTGTGAGTTTTGCGATTGCGTTGTTCTAGGGAAGGGACGAGTCCTTGAAAAGTTGACCGTAATGTGATCCCCATTTTCTCATTGACTTCCATTATATAATTGGAGATGCATTTCTAAAGAAACATTTTGGGTAAAAAGAAGTGATACAAGCACACTTATGAATGTTAATAAACATTTTTAAACTCATACATTGATTATTTTATGATATAATATGATAATAAATACATAAAATACTGTACTTAAAATTTAACTCGCCACAAACGATGCTGAGTGCTGTGTGAGGTGAGATGGTGCGATGGGAATTATTGGGAGGCATAGCAAGCCGTAATGTCTTTGCAATCTGGGGCTAAGTTTCTTCTTCTGCCTCAAGCTCCATAAAAAGTCAAGTTTTATATTCAGCTTAATTCCTTTACGTGCTCTTTTAGCGCTACTGCTCTCGCCTGCTCTTGGTGGCCTCTTTACATTCATCTTGAGTAAGGTTAATACACTGGATAGCTTGAATAAGATATGTATATAAGTGTTAAACCGAAGAGCTGGGGTTGAGGGATCAAATGTACATGTTGGGTGATATAAACAAATGGAGTCCAGTGGTGTGGGCCGAATTCAGTGATCATCATTCACAGACTCGATATGGGCGAATTTTCTCAACCTGAGTTTCCGAAATGTGGGGATACCTGTATATTTTTGCATGTTAAAGGTACTTGTTCGTTCTGGCTCTCGTGCTGAAGTCCCCCATTTTTGCCCTTTCAGCCCCTTCACTCCCACAATTTCAACCAGAAAAAATGCTCAAGTGTTTCTTAGAAATAAAGAAAATATAATATAAAACTATAAAATAAGAAAAATAATGAGTGAAAAGGAATTACAGTATAAGTAGGTTAGTACAGTAGGTAGTGACGGTTGAGGGTGAAACGACTCCACAAAAGTTCCCCCTCTGGGAGGCTTCCGTTATCCCGACCCCGTTAAGAACGAAATTATGTAATTTCACCATAATTCCTACATTATTTAGGTACATTTGGTGCCTGGTTAATAAATTTCACACTCAACTAAGATGAGTTATTGTGTTGTATTAAGTTCCTGGTGACATGTTACATAGACGAACAGCTGACCAGCCAGCCAGCCGGGCAAGGAGCTGGAGTACGTATATAACTTTTTTTTGTACAATATCTATGTGTTACTGTAATTTAATGTCGTACTGTATGTATTATACAATGTTTAGTTTTTTATTACAGTTCTGTGTTACCAAACTACAGTATATTTATATAACAAAAACAGTAATGTATCACACAATAGTATTTAACTTATGATTTAATAATAATAGCTCATCTTTTGTTTCTCAAGAGCACTAGTTCTTCTAAAGAATTCACAAGTGCTCGAAACACTACAAGTCAAAGACTTGAGAATAAAAAGAAATACTGTACTACAATAAGATATCACCGTACGCTATTTGGCACGCTCCGTGATCTTTGACAAGAATGAGAGATTGGAGACCGGACAATAATTTGACATATTTTTAGTATCAACACCAGGTTTCTTAAATGTGGACACAATAAAGCCTATTTCTTGAATCGCACAAAATTGCCCTCTGCAAAATATTTATTTATGATTCTACAAATAAAGTCTGCAACATGTTCATAAGTGAGTGTTACCTTAGATACATTTACAAGATCAAGACAACAAAAAGTCTTCTTTGAGTCCTTGATATAGCACAAAATATTGTTTACCCCTAAAAAACAAGGACAAATCTGAGGCAAGCTGAGCATCCTGAAGTGAAAGAAGGCATAATAGTTCCAGACCTCAGCCCATTCATAACTGTATAAAAAAATTTTTATCACTGCCACGAGACGCATCTTGACTTATGTAGTCTTCAACTTTGCGTGCCCTCACTGAATTAACAACAGCCTTATGCGCAATCATATACAGTACTCTGATTTAGTATGGTCTGTTCGCCGCCTACGCCATTCTTATTCAGCACTTCTACGATCCCTACGAAGAGAATTTAAGATGAGTCATACCAATGAGTTATCTCGTACTGTAATTCTCTTCATGACCTCTAGATATTAATAGTTTGAAATGGACTGGAAGACATCATTATGTAATTTAACCTTCTCCTCAAGACGAAAAAACAGAGTTGTTTTCCCAGTTCAAAGAATGTTTGACTTCCTGATCAATCAGGGTCTGGTCAATGTTTCTATGGCTCCTTGAAGTAATTGTTATACTGTAAGCAGGAGGTTTTGGGACATTAGAACCAAAAGTAACCAAAGCATGGTCAGAGACTGCTGGATCTATCGGGGTAATTGCAACATCTAATACACGAACACAGTCACCAGGAGACAAAACTAGGTCTAGAGTGTGTCCAGAAAGATGTGTTGGACATGAGACATAATTGACAAAATTTTTTAAATCTAGAATTTCCAAGAACTCGGAGGAAAAAGGTTTCAGAGATGGGTTGTCAGTTCAATAATTAAAGTCACCACATATCAACGGTCGCCCGTTCTTTCCTGAGAAAGTCTCAAGAAACAAGCCAAATTGATCCATGAACTCTCTCTCTGTACCTGGGTGACCAGGTTGATACACAATAGCAATTCTAATAACTTTGTGATCAAGATTTATTAATGCCTCCATAAATTCAAAGGAGTTGAGCAGGATCACAGAATAGATCAGCTCCATTCTGCCACCTGGAACTCCTGCAGCAGGTCTAGGAACATGAACAAGAGAATATGTCTTGGAAAGAGCACTACCAATAATGTTGACGTCTCTTTCATACAACCACGTTTCAGTTACACAGGATATCCAAGCTGAACTCCCTCAGAAACTCATTAACGTGACACACTTTGCTTCCGGTCACACGGATATTAAGCAGACCTACTTTTAATAGGTTCAAGGGGGTGCTACAAATTTTTTGAACAAATACGGTCAGTGTTTTCAATATTTTTTTTCTGTTTGGATGTCATCATAGGGCAATCTTTGCTTGAAGCAAAATGACTGACTGACTGATTGACTCGGGTGGTACTGTAAAAGTGGAACAAGTTTGCACAGCAGGATAAGGTCTTATTTGAGCATGTCCTAGACATATGACTGCCTGCACAGAAGGCACTAACTGGAGAACCAGGCTTCCTGGGACATCCTGAAACAAAGTGTCCCAATTTTTGGCAGTGGTAGCATTGAGTGACCCAAAACCTGTCATAAGCTTTGCATCTGTTCAGTCCAGCATAAACGTATCCTTGAAACTTTTCTATGGAATTTCGTACTTCAGGTGACATCGTCATGACTGTGGTTTACTTTCTCCTCTTATCTTGCAGAAGCAGTTTTTACTTTATTTACTCGTGTGTACATTTTATATTAATTAAAAGGAGTTTGTTTGTTTCTTTCTTTACTTAATATCATTTACTTACTTGTACAGTACTCATCCATCTATTACTGGGAACTTATTATTGTTATTATATTAGTCAGGAGAAATATAGAGATATCTGCATTCATAAATTTATTCAAACAAAAGACATGATATGAGGTTATACTGTATGTCTCATCCCTAGCTGTATTTGTAGCTACTGTATATTGCTGCTTATAAGACGACCTGGAGTGTAAGTTGACCTCAATTATTTCAACTGAAACTGTTGATCTTGGCCTACAGTTGGCAGGTAAGTTGACCCTCCTAAACTGCAATTTGAAAGCAATGCCCTCAGTGTTAGCTAAACTTGCCAACGTTTAATTTTTAATAGTTCTCCCATGTTTTTTTGTTTTTTTCAGGAGGGCAACTGTTATTGAGCTTGACTTAATGTTGGTGTTTTCACTGGTAGGCCTCAGTCACTTAGTAGTGGGATGCAACTTAATTTCTAGCACTCACAAATAAGCTTTACTTAACTGTAGCATTTTCAAAATATTAAAATATCTTTTGATGTCAACTACGGTTCTTTACTAACCAACGTAACCTGGGCACATGAATGTGGTGTGAACAAATCGGCCACATCGGAGTAAATGTCCCACCGAGGCTATTAGCCCAAATATCAATCGCAATAATACAGTTCCTGCAATTGTAAAATATTTACGATACACTGTACACTAGTTATGTAATGACAGTTTACTTGTACTGATAGTTTATTATTAAATATACAGTATTGACAAGTTAAAAAGTTTTCAAACTTAATAATTATGGTACGTACATGATAACAAAGCATGTTTTACATTGTACAATACTGACAGTATATGGTAGAACACTGTACTGTCAGTGTATGGCAACAAGCGAACAAAGTCTACAGCCTCCGGTCATGGTAAATGATTAAAATAAAGGTGTTATTTTATTTATAACTAAAACATTAAAAAATTAAAGTTGCTTAGAAGTAAAGCTAATATTTAATGCCAATGTAAACCATTCAAGTTTCAAAATCCTTCACATTCTGGTTCTTTTTGTTAGTCAGTGTCCCTTAATTGTTAGACTCATAAAGCAGTTCAATATATATCATATAATATACAGTAAAGCCTCGAATAACGACGGTAATGTGTCCTCCAATATTGCAGTGTAAGGTGAATCATTGTATCATGAATCATTAATTATCATTAATATAAAGCAATAATAATGAGATGCGTTCCCCAGTGTGACCTTTCCGTATCTTTTGTGTGGCTTTTTACCCTCTTTTCCCCCCAAAACAATACAATTAATGAAAATTGCAATCTAAATTCTTTAAATATTGTTTCTGAATGCACTTTATACAATATAAATAAATAATAATATGGTCACACAAGAGGAGATGGGATGCCATTGTTTTCGTTTGTGTTTACAGCCGGGAGTCTGGGATGATAGTTCTACACGAGAAAATGAAGAAAATAAGACCCTGGTTGTAGCTATAGTAAAATTAATGTAAAAAAATGAATATTATATGTTTTAAGTAACGTTATTTAATGTTAATAAATGGAACAATCGAAGTAGCTAACCACTAATGGCAAAGAAAAAAAAAAGAGATGGATTGGGAACACCAACATATACGTGCACATTTAGGGATACCGCGTCATTTGTCTTAAGAATATGTACAAAAGCTTCATTATTGTTTATTACTGAATATGTATTTGATTGAATTAATCTTTATATATGCAAAATTAAAAATACAATTCATTGATAATACGTAGAATATTAAAATACACAAGAGGATAAGAGACGACATTGTTGTCAGTGTTTACACCCATAATGTCAGTTATCCACCTGAAACTGAAGAAAATAAGACCCTGGTTGTTGTTGTTGTAAAATTAATGTAAAAAATATGTATGTTTTAATTAATATTATTTGATGTACAGTACAGTAGAAGTAACCATTGATATTAAAGAAAAAGTAACTGATAGTGGAACGCCAATGTATACGTGTGCACTCAAGGAAACATATTCATTTATCTTAAGAATATGTACAAAAGATTCATTATTTTTTATTACTGAAAATGTATTTGATTGAATTAATCTTTATATATGTGAAATGAACAATGCAATTCATTAATAATACATAGAATATGAAAACTCACAAGAGGAGACAAGACAGCATTGTTTTCGTGAGTGACGATGGTTCTACATTAGAAATTTAAGAAAATAAGACCCTGGTTGTAGCTGTAGTGAACTTAATTTAAAAAAGTGAATACACCTAGACCCCGACTTACGACTCACGTGGACTTACGACCGTCGGGACTTACGACCGCCTCGGATATAGATAAAAAAAAAAAAAAAATTTAAATGACACGCATTTTCTATACCGAAACGTTTCCAGTTAATGTAGTCTCCATGTATAATTAGAAAATTATGGGGGCCCCATGTGCATTCAGCTGACTACATTAAAGGTTAAGTGCTCAGTCACACTGTATCCATTCCTTATTATTTATTACTTTCACTGTACTGTATCCATTCATCATTATTCATTACTTTTACTGTACTGTATTTCATTGTAGATTTTTTATTAAATTTTTTTTTTATCTATGTCGGACTTACGACCTGGATTTGGGTCCCTAACCCCGTCGTAAGTCGGGGTCTAAATGTACCTGTATCTATGTTTTAAGTTAATAAATGGAACACTAGAAGTAGCGAACCACTAATGGTAAAGAAATAAGGGGAGATGATTGGGAACGCCAGTGTATGAACAGTAAGTGCATACATGTGAAAACATATCGTCATTTCTCTACATGTGATTATGAAAGCAACACTTATTTACTGTTCATATATGTTTTAAGCAATATTTACGAATAATAAAACAAAAATTCTACTTATCAATGGTGGTAAAGTCTAAAACATAAGGACAGCCAATGAATATTGTGCGAGTTTTTACTCAGATGACGAAGTCATCAGGTTCACCTCTGGCTGAAGCTGTAGGTTCACTCTGGCTGAAGCTGTAGGTTCACTCTGGCTGAAGCTTTCCATAAAGATATCATAGCTGTTGCTGAAACTGTTATTGAACCTGAAGTTGTTGCTGAAGCTGCTTAAGATGCTGAATTTTATGGTTTAGCTGACATTGGTGGTTTAGTCCTTTGAATAATAAAGCTGTCGAAGGAACCTTTCACATCCGCTTTCTTTTCTTATTACACATCTTTATGTGGAGGTCAGATAATTTTTACACGTCCCTGTTGATTTTAATGCTTCATTCTGTTAATGGATCCACTTCGGGAAATAATATTATGTTCATTGCTTGCTCCATATAATATCCACAGACCTCTCACCTTTTTCATATCGTTTTAACACGTCTATTTTCTTGGCTAAGCTTGTACACTTTCTTTTAGCTTTTGAACCAGCACTATCATATCTTGCTCATGTTGAATAGGGACACAAAAAATGCCGTAAGAAACCTGAGAATGTTTTTCTCCTTTTCCTGTTCAGATGCTGGCGTCACCCTCACAAGCTCGGCAGCCTCCGTGCGCAAAGCGTGGTTTTTTTTTATTGTATAATACATATTGGGATTCAGTTATTATTTATATGGAAATGTAATTTTACATTATTTTTTATAATATCTTCATCGTAAATATGAAGAAAATAATGGTGTAAATTGAATTGGGTCCCAAATTAAGCAGGGTCTTAAATGTGAATCGTCGTTAGTGGAACCGTCGTCATGGGAGGCTTTCTTGTACTGTATACAGTACTGTACATATAAGTAATAATAATAGCAGTTCATAAAAATAAATACATGTAGGATTCAAGGATGACTGGACAACTAAGAGAGAGAGAGAGAGAGAGAGGGTGTCATTCATCTGTTGACCTCATAGTTGCCAATGTAGTGTTGTTTTCACCCTACCTTTAATGCCACTTGTGACAGTTTTGGGCATTTAACCAAGTCATTGTTAACAATTATTGACATTTTAGACAATGTCTTACATGTACCGGTATTCCTCCAGATTTTTTTTTTAATGTATTTAGCGACTTTGCAGCAACTTTAGGGATGAATCTAGTGACATTCATGAACAAGTGTTGTCAACATTGGTTGAGCTACTGCAGGCTAGCCAGCTGTTCCCAGGCACCTGCTTTATTTACAACTTTACTCTACATTTGTGTGAATGTTTACAGAATCCAGGTGCATTACATGAATGCACTGTAAGTGCATTTAAAAAAAAAAAAAAAAACTTACAAGTAACTGCTCTAATAACGCTTGTTTTAAGACACCTTAGTTAACACTGAAAGATATTTTAATGTTTTGACAGGTGTCGGTATATGTGAGGGCTCCCATAATATGACTAATGTAAAAACTGACCTAAGGCTCAGTTCTGTAACTGTTACCCTTGTGGAAAAATGCTACATAGGGTAACACTTGTTGGTGAGAGCTGGAAATTTAGTTGCATCCCGGTACAGAGTGACTGAGACTTACTGGTGCTGTAAAGTTAAAGTCTGATGCCAGTGGTGGAGACATTTTATACCAGAGCTTCAAAAGTCGACTTACAAGCCGCAATATACAGTAGATACACTGCGGGAGGAAATTCACTATACTGTACTGTATACCCATACGATTACAGAGAAACATCCATCACTTACTACGCCCATTATTGTAATTCACCAGATGGCCACGGGGTGGCATTCGGGTAGATGATGCCTCATCAGACAAATGAAGTAAGTGATGCGTTCCATATTCCAAGTTGTGAGGATGATGAATATTGCTAATCCCAGTTATCCGGCACCTACGGGGGTTGAGGCTGACGTTGTTCATGTTTCTGTTAACCACTGGGTCAGGAAGATGGTAGAATATACTGTACTGGAGTCTGAATGGTGCCACAAGGTTTAGAGAAAAATTGTGGTTCATGGGAATTGAGTGTTTACATTTTTAAAAGGGCACAGGACATTGCCAACAGTCACTATCAAGGGGGGATAAAGCCCAGGATGAGAGGCTTCACTTGTCACAACTAAAGGGTTAAAGTTTCATTTCTTAATGAATCATTAAGTATTTTAATGTTCTTAAAGGCAGCATTATACGTGAAGGTCGATAGCTTTTTATATTTGTTGAGCAGGAATTTGCACAGTAGGGAAGCTACTTTTAATATTTTATTTGGCTAATGCTAGACAATTTTATTCAGCACAAGCGGTTAACCCTATCAGCCTCGGAGCCTGAGACAATTTTATTCAGCACAAGTGGTTAACCCTATCAGCCTCGGAGCTTGAGACACATGCATGCATGAAAACTTACTCTCAGCCTCGGAGGTTTTTGCTGAAAAATTAATTTATTTTATTATTATTTTTTTTTTTTAGGGTTCATTTCACTGCCATGGAATTGTTTTATTAATTGTAATGGGGTCTCCTCTAGCGTAAAATTGTCTGAAAATTGTATGAAACCATAAAAAATTTTAAATTCTTGAAATTTAAGCCACTTTTTTTTAGTACAAGTTGAAAAAGTACGAAAATGTTTAGTAGCATCTCGATTTCCATTCACATTTTCCTTGTATTATGGTGTTCATTGATATGTACTATATACTAAAATAAAGAACAAAGCATGTAGAATATTGTGGTACAGTATAAGGAAAAATAATATTACACAAAAACTAGTGGAATAATTTAAAGGGCCGAGCAGCACACCCTCCTCTCTCTCTCTAATGGCCAGAGTGACACCCGGCTTCATGCTGCATTGCCAAGCACATGATGACCGTCTCGGGGAAGGTGATAAGGCCCACACAAAGAAAATGACGTCTGCCAAATGGTTTCCAAAGTTCAGTCAGTTTCACTGAATAGTTTTTGAGTTATTTGAAGTGTTTTGGAAATATAGGCCATTGGACGTGGCCACGTTGGCGTCGCAAGGCTGAGCTTAAGTTTTTTCGCCTTTTATGTTTGACGCCACAATGGCGTCCCGCGAGGCTGAGAAGGTTAAGCAGGGACCACTTGTGATTACTAAACAAAAATGTAATATCTCCGTTAGCCGGAATCCCTCAAACCCGGAACTCTTCGATAGCTGGAATTTACATTTTCTCGGAAAATCGTTCCTTAAGCTGTAATTTTCCGGAAAATTCCAACTCTGGGAACGAATTTCTGAGGGGCACATTATCCGGGAAGATTAAGAAAAAATTTTCCCGGTACCCAGAAGAATCCGGGGATGGGGGGAGTTTTTTTTCCAGGTTTGAGAGATGAAAATCAGGGTCATTTTCTGGAAATTCCGAGAAAATTTTTCCATTACCCAGAAAATTCCGGAGATGAGGGATTTTTTTCCAGGTTCGAGAGATGATGTAATGGGCAATTTCTGGAACTTCCGAGAACATTTTTCCGTTACCCGGAAAATTCCGGTGCTGAGGGATTTTTTTTTACCGCCTTTGAGAGAGTTGCCTCATTACCCGGAAATCTCTCATTCCCGGAAGTGCTCTGCACCAATTGTTCCGGCTAACGGAGATATCACTATATTATCTCTATAGCCACATTGACACTGTACAGTATCTGCTTCTCATCAGTTTCCACTGCATTTAGTGTGTTTCTAAACTGTTCATAACTAGATTATTTCTGCAGTCTCGGTAATAGATGAGCAATTAAACCTGAAAACCCTTTTTTTAATGAAAAATTAGCAAATGGTCAAGATTCCTTCCTTCCTCCTAGGGATAAGGAATAGAAGCAGCAAAAGCAAGGATTGAGATCAGTCTTAATTTATATAAACAGGTGAGCCTCCATTACAGACTTGTGAGCTTTATGATTAAATGGATGGCACACTTTCTCTGGACACCATTTTATAGGTGAGGAATCCAGCTATATGTTGGAAAGATAAGGTACTGTTGTAGTCTAACTGCTATGCTCAAACACAATTGGGTGGACATCAAGGTACTAAATGTGGTCAGAGTTTTTTCAGGACCATTCTCTCACCCCCAATTATATACTGATGTTCCCAGAGTGATTCCTGATTTTTATTGACATTTCAGTACAGGGTCCCCGACTGATGAACCTCTGACTTATGAACGCCTTGTGATACGAACGAGGTTAAACTTTAAATTTACCTGATGACTTATTTTTTACTTTCATTTACTGCATTTTATCATTCTATTTCTTTTCTCTTAAATTAAGTGATTTTTAGACGTATATAAGGACTTAGGCTATGATACAGTGGGATTTTAAACATTGTTATGTAAGTGTGGTATGCACATAGCATGTGTTTTGACTTACGTACATTTTCGACTTAAGAACGTCCTCAGGAACGGAACCTGTTCATAACCTGTGAATCCCCTGTGTATCAAAAATACAAAATCAATGTGGAAGTCTTGCAAAGTTCTTGAAGAGTACACACTTAATCCCTATATTATATATGTATTTAAGAAGAGTTATTATAATATGAATTTCTTACCGTATAAAAAACCCATTTTTCTTTTCTTTCTTTCTTTTTTCAGAAGAGCCATCAGAGCATGAGCTTCTACCCTTCAGGATGTGGAACAGTGTGCCCATGCTTAAGTTCCTCTGTCACTTGGCACTTTACAGTCACCAAGATAAGTTAAATCTGGAGAGCTATGGTTTGCCCAAGCCCCTCATTGCAAGCATCACTGAGTTTAATAAGATAAGAGAGACAAGAGAACATCATGATGATATCTTTCAACCATCGTAATCTCTCTGTTTAATTTATCTATTTAGTACAGTAGTATTTATATAATGATTATATATGAAGTAGCTGGTGGGAGAAGTGAGAGCCTTCACCATTCTTTCGGTGTTAGTTTTCTCTTGTTCTTATTCCTTAACCACCTCCCCTTGTAAGTCTTATCATCACCTTTCCTCCTCCTTCACCACTTGTACATATTCGCTATAACAGCCATCGTATATTCCATACAGTCTTATTCTTCAGGATAAAAAAAGATGTAGAAACGGCCAGTAACTAATGTACTGGAGGGATATTGTCACTTGCTTCACCTGCTGAGAATATAGAAGGAGTAGCTATAATGGTGAATGATAGTATTTCTCAGAGGGATAATACTGTACACTGGGTCTTATGGTAAGGAGAATTGTATTGTTCTTGAAAGAGGTACAAATACTGGGAGTGGAGGAAGGAAAGGCTTAAAGGAGATATGATAATTGGTGTCCATGTATATTTAGAAATTTTTACATATGCGAGAAAAATCACTTTCTAAGGTGTGAGTGAGGGTAGAGTATCAGAGGCTAAGTTCAACCTTGAAGGATGTAATGAATCTATATAAGTTGTGCTTTTACCTTATAATTCCATCTCAAAGAGGAACAAGCTGAGCCAAATTGATTTATAAAAAAAGTGTAGGTAAACTGGTGGAACAGTAGAAAAAAAAGAAACCCTGGTCTTTAACATTGTTTTACGTAATTGATTATTAGACCAAAATACCAAATAATTAAATTGGATTTTGGTCACTGTTATTAAAGAATCATCGGATGGACCTTATCCTCCACTTTGGCCACATTTTACTTTTGGTTAAAATCTTCATGTTCTATGAGTGTTTATATTATTATTATTATTATAATAATAATAATGATATTATTATTATTATTATTATTATTATTATTATTATCATTATTATCATTATTATCATCATTATTATCATCATTATTATTATTATTATTTTTATTTTTATTATTTTTATTATTATTAATATTTTGCTGTAGCCTTTGAAAGTTTTCCAACAACTTTTTTTATTGTTAGTGCCCCAAAATGTGTCCTTCCTTCTGCTTCCCTACACCCAAGGTATAGAGTTGGTCAATGAGGAAATGTTTAAAGTTGATGGTACTGTACAAGCTTTAAGGGAACAGGATGTCACTGGTGTAGATATACTGTACATTTATATATATGTTGGGCTCAAAGACCGAATTCGCTCAATGAGGGAATTTTTATTTCCTCCAGCTCTGAATAAAAACTTAACTATAAGTTAATTTCTGATTCTTTGTGAACAACAACCATCTCGTTGTGGACGCTACCAAAATAATCCAGATCACAATGTGGCATCAGAACCTTTACCACATTGCATTCTGGACAGAAACGTGGCAACCACAAAGCGTTATTATAATTATATCATGTTCTGCAATGCTGAGACTGTCCATAATGCGTTGTGGCTGTTTTAGAGGAACCCAAATAGTGTATTTCGCTTTCTGGCATTATTGTTGTGCCCAGAACCCGTTGTGGTCGCTTTTTCCGCTCATTGAGCAAATTCGGTCTTTGAGCCCAACATACAGTACATATAAAGTAGATCAGTATTATCATACACAAGATATCAGTCTCTGGGATACTTTTGTCTTTATTAATACACTGTAGTGAATACTTGAGTTAATACAATCTCCAATTTAGTGCTCTGACTGAGCTTCCACTTATATCACATTTTCATTGGTATTTCTCAATTTTCATATTCAGTTAGTCACATTCTTTGAATCTCAACTTATGAAATATTACTGATCATATAAAGTAAATGGAGGAGTGTGCATTTCCTATGACATGAGACTGTGCGGCTGAAGTATATAAACACCGAAATCAAAAATTTCCAGAAAAGTTAAAGTTGTGCAATGTTCAAAGCACCATAACTCTTTAACTAATGATGATAACATTGTCATTATTTTTTTCACACAACTCCCGAATGTGGAAAATAATGATTGTTTTTCAATTTTTGGGGGAATATGCATACTGTATTAGTTTAAGGGTAGGCATAAACAAGATGCAAAAGGGATTATAATGTAATGTTTATCAATAATTTACCATAAACATGTTTTATATTGATAAAACAGTGACATGGTAGCATTTTTAGACTGTAGTAGTTATCACTAAAACACCACAATAATCCAGGTAAGCACATTAGTAAAGTTAATCCTGGCACCTGCTACAGAGTAAAATGTGGAATGGAGGGGGTTGGAAATGCTGGGCTCTGGCCTGCAAGACTTCTGTCAGGAGTCTTGGTTGGCCAAGCAGTGGCAATTTTGCGATGGTGACATGCAGTGTTGTCGCTGAATGGCTGCAGCATCAGGGAGTGGAGAGTAGACATGGATCTTTCTGCAGTGATGCCTTTAGCCCAACATATGTTGTGGAAATTTTGGACTTTAGGACTTTACACTCTTTTGGCTCCATGATGAGTTATTTTTACTTGGGACACCTTGGGACACCTGCGATGCCACATACACTTCTGTTGTGCACAGCCTCATATGACTTAAACTTATTTCTTTACTTCCTTATACTTGAGTTGAATATAAAGTATTATTGGTTGCGATTGAAGCATTAGTTTAAAGGTAACTTAGAATTTTTTATAGTCATGCATTTGACCCTCATGGCCATTGTACTACTGTACAATGTTATCCATTCAGAACTGTCAGGTTTTTAATAGACTGAAATATTTGGAAAAATTTTTATGTGTTGTAAGATTTGGAGAGAAAGGTTATAAGATTTTTATTTTGTATTAATTGTAATTTTTTTTTTTTGTGGAAAGTATTTTATATTTCATGCAGGTCTCGCCAAAGTTGAATTCTTCACTGAAAATGACTTCCATCGTGGATGAACGCTTCTGTGAACTATTTGTTTAAATAGCCCATAGTTCATCAAAAATATATCAGAAATGACCATCAGTGTGTTAAAACATATTGAAATTCAAAATATATTTTCTCCTATTGTAACAAACATTATTATTATACTCCACCACATTTAGTGTGTTGGGAGGAGGTACTGGAAAGGATTGGGTAACACTTTCAGTTTGTATTACAGTACTGTACAACCCTGGTAAAGTTATCTTGGCCATAAAAGTAGATTCCTTGCATCAATTTTATATAAAGTTGTCTTTGTTTCTTCACCAGTTGTACCACATTGTGGAATGGACTTAGTGATTTAATTTAAATTCCTTAAGCCTTGAGGGTCCAGAATGCAAAGCAGTTTAAGAAGCATTCTTTCCTATGTTTAGCAGAGTAGTGAATGCAGTTAATGTATTTAGAAACTAAGGGGGTCATATACGTCATTATTAGAAAGAGTTTATTTTGTATGAACACTCGCCAGTAGCAGCATCCTTAAGGCAGGAGAAGAAGTAGAACAAATCTTGAAATATAGCTTGAGCCTCAAAGTGAATAAGCTGTTAATGCTCTGAGTTTTATTGTACAGTACTCAATCTTACACTTAACATTTATTGGTTGTCTTCAACAAACCTGACTGTCCTTGCTTGTGCTGCAGAGGAGATTGAACCACTAAATGGCGGCTATGATGTGGGCTGATTATCAGTCGAGTAGAAGCAAGCTGGAAAATGCCCCTAAAACACTGATGATGACGTTGGATGAGTTGACGGTCAATGGGTAAATAAAACGCTTAAATTCACTATGGTATTGATATTTTTAAATAAGTTTGCCAAAAAATGTCAAAAATAAGGGTTAAAGTTGCTAGAAAGTCACGTGACTGTGAAAAGCTCTGTGATTGGTTGTGACGTCACTGGTTGGGGCGAGCTTCCCAGCAGGAAGCAGCCAGCTGAAATTGTCCAATCTTCTCAGCTGATCAGCTCGATAAATAAATATTATTAGATAATTAATTGTGCTTTACTGTGCAACAGAGTAATCCTATTTTAAATATGTAAATGCTACTAAGCACATAAACTAATTCAATGGATATTAGCTGCCCATACAACAAATTTCACCATATAAACATTCTAAACAATATTGGGATTATTTTGGTTTTGGTCATCTGGGGAACCTTAAGATTTTAACTATGGGATTAAGTACTTTAAAAAATAAGACACATTATCTCAACAGGATTTCTGTCGCAAAACATTTTTCGATCGCATAAGAAAATACAGGTCGTATGTTAGGTTAGTTTAGGGTATGATGAGTTATAAGTTATAAGGTTAACTTAACATACACCGGTAAGGGGGGGAGGGGGGGGGGTAGTAACTCAAAACTAGTGATTTCCAAAAGAAATTAAACTTTAAATCATTCTTAACGCATCGCAAACCACCAGAAAAAAAACATCGTCTGTATGTCTAAGTACAGGGATGACCAAAACTTAAAATTTACCCAATGTAGCCTATCTCGAATCTAAACATCAAAATACTTAGGGGAGTTAAAGTAAAATTTTACCCATTAATTAATATAAATGATGACATATCCCAGTGGTTCATTAATGAATCATCAAAACAATAACAGCATTATGTTGTCGTGTTTATCTAGCATCAGGCATTCTCAAAACAAATTCCAAACAATGTCATCACTTCTAAATGTACTCGTATCTCCATCTAGTACTGATATACTCTGCAAATGCACTGACAAAAAAAGAAAAGGTCTCCCAGGTAAGAGTACATGACAGCAGAGCTGGTGTGAACATGGGAGTTTTTTATGTCCAAAAGAACATAAGAATGGAGGAATCTGCATCGGGCCTATTGGCCCATACTGGGCAGTCCTCATTTACACCCAACCCCTATCGCTCATATATCCATCCAACCTATGTTTAAAGCTGCTCTTCACGGCACATTTCTTCACTCACGAAATGTCCATTACTTAAGCCATAATAAAACACCCTGAAAACTTACCTGAACATGACATTTGGGGTCTGAAGAGGCCATCCTTTGTACTACCTACGACTGCAGCTGTGAGTTTGAAACTAGTGACATCAATGCAAATGGCGGTCCTGTTTCCAGAGAAATAAACTTATCTCGACTATTATTGCAGGACTTTAAACTTTTATTACAAATTATATATACCGTATCACTCTACGAACGTGGCAGAGTGTATTTCTTGTGTTTACCCAGAACCGTCAACTCGTCCTCTACTGAGAAATGTGGAATTTTTTAACATGCTCAAAAGAGACCTCAAAATAAATTTTTGGTAAAGCATTCTTTTGATACAATGCTGAACTCACTGAATGTGCTTTACATTACAAGGAAGGTAGTATAGTTGGTCAGCAGTGGAAACATCCAAAAATTTGGAAAGTGGTCTGGATTAGTGACCAGAAATCAGCCCGGGAAAGAAATTAAAGCAGTCCATTTCCTGCCCATGAGAACTTTGCATTTAATACTAAATATACAGAATCTCTGTCTACAGTGTAATTTGTTGTTTTTGTGCAACAGTAACACCTTACTGTATATTGTATTATAAATTAGCAGTTTCACTCGGAAATTTTAAGCAGAGATAGATAGATAGGAAGACAGATAAATTATATAAGTACTGTAAATGAATACCAACTGCATAACCCAACCAGTGGTATCATGGCATCATCTTAGTTACTTAAAAAATAACCATTATATTTTAACACAGTATTCATGGTAAGATATACATAAGATAAATTACTTTGGATACTTAAATGTGATACTGTACTATACAAAAATCAATGCTGCTTAAAACAAGGTAGAGGTTTTGACAAGTCATTAATCATTATAGCAACATCTCAAAGGATCAACATAGCCTAAAAAAATAGGGGCTTGGCAATTCATTACTTCCTCAAGCTATTACCTCAAGAATCATATGTGTAACACATATACAGTAGTACAATAATTATATATACATATAACAGAAACAGGCAACCATGACATGGGATTATTTTGGGGGAACCACCCAAAAATAAATATTATTTGACAAAGTAATCATCAAAGTTTATAAGGGGAGCAATGAGTGTATATAGTCATCTGAATAGGCAATTCCCCACTCTCTGAAGTTACCAAATTGATAGCATTTACTGAGTCAACTTTCTGTAGAACATCTTTCTTTACACACATCAGCATGAATGCCCCCAGGTGGTCTTGTGTCAAGAAACTGCAAAGTTTTGTTTTGATGTGTTTCGGTTTAGAAAGTGAACTCTCACATGCAAATTGTGTCACTGATATTGTTAGAAGCTTATAAAGTACAAATAAGGTGGTATAAGATCTGCTGTACATTTTATACTGTACAGGTAGTTCTGCTATAACGCAATAATTATGTTCTTGTAAAATATCGTGTTATAGAAAATCGCGTAATAGAAATAACAGGGCTTATGGAGAAAATAGGGTTAGGTGCAAATTACTCGAAATCGAAAAAATTTAGTAGTTAGCCTAACACAAAGGATAGCACAGTCTAAATAAATGTTACATTCATATCTAATAATGAAATCATACAGTAAATGTAACACTTTACTTGATGGGGGAGAAGGGTGATTTTGAGGTTGATAAAATCGAGCTTCTCTTCAAGTGTTATATCCTTTCTTTTACGATCATCACCGGGAATTCTATCACCAGAACGCTTCTTGTTGATATTCTTCTTTACTATATTCACAGTTAATACAGTGGGGTATGCTATAACGAACGGATCCTACTACGAATATTCCTATAACGAACGGTTTTACCTATAAAATTGAGAATGCTATAACGAACGAAACTCCTACAACGAACATACTGTAATTTAATTTTTTTTTTTTTTCTAATTTATTGTTTTATTATTACAAATATTAATGATATTCTTTATTTCAAGGGTTTAGATGCATATTTATGCACTTTTTTACAATTTTTACAATTTTATATTATATTTTTCAGTGTTAAGTGGTTGTATTTGGGGGCCTGGATCGGATTAATCCTATAACAAACGAATGCTATAACGAACAAGGTTCTAGAACCAATTAGATTTGTTATAGCATACCCCACTACCACAAAATTGGAGAAATAGTAAGCAAAATCGCGTTATAGCAAACAAGCGTTCGCGTTATACAAATATCGTTCCTAATTCATAAATCGTGTTAGAGCAAATTCGCGTTATCAAAACACGCGTTATAGCAGAACTCACTGTATTAGGAACAATCTACCAGAAAGTGTTGTGACAGCACCGAGTGTGAGCTCTTTCAAGACCAGACTTGACCAACACTGGAGCAGGTTCAGGTACATTCAGGAGCGGTGCATGCCCAGTACATGCCAACAGTGCGTAACAGAGACGTGACCGATCACCCGGGTGGCTAGCGAGCCGATCTTTTGGTGAAAAAGATAAATGAAAAGGAAAAGTAATCAGAGACGTGACTGATTGCCCAAGCGGCTAACGAGCCGATCAGTGGCGAAGAGGATAAAAGTTAAAAAAAAGTATGATTATATTTCAGTACAAAATAAGAGTTAAGGAAATATATAGGGTATTAAAATAAAAACACTTTATCATCAATAACAGGTAAACAAGGGTTGGGTTTGTGTTACTTGAAAATTGTTCACCTGACCACCTTGAAATATATAGAGATGTTTTACTTAAAAGTAAATGCTATTCAGTTTCATCAATATCCAATTTAATGTAAAACAACCTAATGAACAAAAAGTCACATGCAGTGTGGTGAGTTGGAGATGTGTAGCTGTGAGACCAGTTGGTGTAGCTGTGAGACCAGTTGGTGTAGCTGTGGGACCAGTTGGTGTAGCTGTGAGACCAGTTGGTGTAGCTGTGGGACCAGTTGGTGTAGCTGTGAGACCAGATGGTGTAGCTGTGAGACCAGTTGGTGTAGCTGTGAGACCAGTTGGTGTAGCTGTGAGACCAGTTGGTGTAGCTGTGAGACCAGATGGTGTAGCTGTGAGACCAGATGGTGTAGCTGTGAGACCAGTTGGAGGAGATGTATAGCTGTGAGACTGGTAGTTAATCTGTGTGGTGATGATGATCTCATCTTTAGTGAGATGTATAGTGTACATCTCCCTTTAATTAGTTACTGGATGATGCTGTTGTATTTTTTGATGAAATGAAAGTGTGTGTTGAATTCCATCTACTGTACTGGGTGTTTGTTGAAGGTGAGCTGCATCTGTCACTGTAAGAGGCAGTTGACATCTCTTGTTGGTTAGTTACCATCTGATCTACTGTACTTTATACTGTACCGTGCTATATCAAACACACCAAACCATAGAAGTTTACAGAAAATTGGCAATTTTGGTCAGAAGAAGTCAACTTTCTATAAATTAAGTTAGCGGTTAGGCAATAAACACAGTACTGTACTGTACTCACTTGCAACATAGCACAGTGACTTAACAGAAGAGTAAACAAGCAGTTCTGTACCTGCTTAAGTGCGTTCAAGTGAATCTACCTCCTGATGTGAGTCAAAGGTTTACGAGGTTATCTTAGATGATGGAAATAAGGGTACAAATTAATGTTTAAAATATTTGCAATAGATCCCCAAATCATCTTGGTGTAAAAGATGTGAAGTGTTCAGCTAATATAGATATGTTTGGTACAGTATATTCACATGTCACATATACCCTGTACCATAAGTTGGGGGTAAATACTGAATATTTTGATAATACTGTATTTTGTTTTATATTTTTTACATTCTTAAGTATTTCCTGATTTTGTACAACACTGTAGATGTTATTAAGACTAAGTTCTTCATTCCAGGGTGTGTGTATGTGCTTTATATCCTTTATTATTAATGTTATTATGAATGATGTATAGTACTGTATATTGATTTCAATGCAAGAAAGAGATGCTGGTACAGTTCCATTGTTCTGCATTTGCTACACATTATACTGGGTTCTTTTCTTTGACAAATATAATCAACAATGCAGTACAGAGTCAAGGTACTTATCAGCACTGTGGACTGATCAGAACTATCCATTTCTGAATGTTTCCTCACTCTAATGTACTTTCAGGGAAGAAGCATGTAGTTGAAGAAATTTTTGTATGGTAAATGGCCTTCTGGTACTTGCAGTAAAGGATGCCATCTTCAAAGGTACAGTATCATAATTGACTGATGGCTGTTTTTGGTATATGGATAATAGGAATGGTCAGTACTGTAATTAGAATGTAGTTTCATTATCCGTGCTGTACAATTTTATAAGGAGAGAAGGGAGATCACCGCATGAACAACTTCTTGCCTTAATTAACTTGAGATTCAAGATAGCATATAGTTTCCCTTTAAGCAGTGAGTGGAGAACTGTATGAAGGCCTTGATATGACTAAACCTTTTCATTTAGGAGGATGCTGTTTTATAATGATATGAAGATAGTATGAACAGATGATAGGAATATTCTGCATGATACACAAAGATACAGTATACCTGTACTGCAAGAGAGATATGATTGGATTTTGCTTTTTTCCATCTTTTCCCAATTAATGTTTCTGGCTATTGCCCTTAAGCCAGACAATATTTGTACTAACTATAGGGCTACTTTCTAGGGGTTTTATATCATCACACAGCCTCTCATGATGTGAAAGTTGACTGGTAATCTATTTGGATATACCAACACCCTTCTTTCATGAAGGGCATTCACACACTTAGATGGTCCAACCCTCATAATACCTCTCAAAAGTGAGATGCTACCTCATTTGGAGTACTGTCACTCCATCTGGTCCCAAGGATATGCGAGAGACTCAGTTAATTGAAAATCTTGAGAGGAGGCCCAGCAGACAGGTGCCCTCTCTACAGCACCTCCGTTGCCTAGAGATGTTGGAATGCCTGCAGTTGCTTAGCTTGTACACTAGTCGGGCAAGGGGTAACTAAATTGAAGTCTATAAACACTTCTGAGGACTTCACTCAATCGAGTGTTCACACTCAGAGCTGGCAGATGCCCAGTTCACTAGAGGTCACAGCTTAAGGTTGAAGTCACAAGTTCAGAAAATTTTCAGGGCAAACCCTTTTGGAGTGAATTTTGTGAACTCGGAATAATCTGCCAGAAAGAGTTGTGATGGCACCGAATGTGAGCTCATTCAAGACCAGAATTGACCAACACTGAAGCAGGCACAGATTCATTCTGGAGCCAGTGCATGCCAACAGTGCATAATAGAGATGTGACTGACTGCCCTAGTAGCTAACAAGCTGACAAGTGGCACAGAGGATAAAGTAAAGTATCACACTGTACTGTACCCCAAAAGGAGACAATGTAACTGCTGTCTTCTACAGGCTAAGAGGTCTTTATTTGAGCTTGGACTATTCATCCAGCATTAAATAATTTTAAGGTACTGTATATTGTCTTATCTTGATTTCTAGTTTAACCATCATTTTGAATATATAGTTCTGAGCATATTGTCCAAGAAGGTGGTTGGAACAGACCAATTCCTCCTGTACTGCTTTTATTCTGTAGACACTAAGTTTTAACATTTCCCTTAGATTCTTCAGGGATCGGTTATCTAGAATTACCACAGTTCTGGGTGTTAATAATAGTGAGATGACTACCTACGGTATATTGGTTTGTACATATAATTTTTCATAGGGTATTTTGACATATCACCCCTCTGTGTTTGCGTGGGTGTGCTAGAAGTGGCTGACTTTAGCACTAGAGTCTGTTGATCTATTCTATTCTCTCAAACACCATACTTTGGTCCATACACTTTGCTGTATTTGCAGTTTGTAGATTTGTGTGGGTCAGGATAACCCACACAAGCATGGAATTGGCAGTAAATGACAACGATGATGATGAGGTTGAGACTCTTCAAGTGTTTTGTATTTGATGAGCCAGTATATGAACACAGGATAACCATGAGCCAGCAGTGCTTGGGCTTTTTTTTTTAGGTAAGGTTATGAGAGTTGCATGGTTTAGTGTTGTATCCAGAAATGGATTATTCATCTTAATGTATGTATGTTTATATATATATATATATATATATATATATATATATATATATATATATATATATATATATATATATATATAGGTATATATATATATATATACATATATGTATGTATGTATGTATGTATGTATGTATGTATGTATGTATGTATGTATGTATGTATGTATGTATGTATGTATGTATGTATGTATGTATGTATGTATGTATGTATATAATTTTTTTATTTAATTTTTTTTGGAGGAGTCTCTAGCAGGTGGTTCAGATACATACCCCCTTCTCCTATTGGGTTAGTGGCTTAGTTAGCTAAATTCAAGTAGCAATCAAAGTAGCCAACAGTATACTGAATTATGTGCTAACTTGGCAGAATCAGCTTTAATAAGACCTCGTAAGGGCAGCCATTGTCCCAGGTTTCACTCTTTTTTGGGTACAGCATCATGGAGGTACAAGGGTAATTAGTGTAGTACTGTTTATCCAAATGGCTTAAAAAATAGAATCCCCTAAAGATTAGACACCCCAGTTTATTTCACTGGAAGATTAACTACCCTCATGCTAATCTAACCTAACCTACCCATCCAAGTAGCATTAAAGTGCTTAATCCTCAGGTGAAATATACTGGAGTGTCTTAATCTTCAGGTGATCCAACAGATTTACTCTAGCTGACATTAACCCCTTGTGTATGGGGTCCTCTCCTTACTGAATAAAATAGTCTGATGTTAGTCAAATAAAATATTAAAATTGGCATCCCCATAGTGAAGGGGTTGTCTGATCACCAGAATCTCCAAGAAAGCATGTTTGTATTACAAGAGCTTCCTGGCTATGAGCTCTACCAGAAAAGGTGGTTTCAGAATTAACCCTCCATTGTTCAGTCTTCTACCATACTTATACTTGTGTAGTGCAGTGGTGTAATATATGTAATGTTATAAATGTATTTATTTCTGAAGGCAAACAAATAATGTTTCACATGCTTCATAGCAAAACTACTTTTTTTTAACATACAGTAATTCAAAGATTGAAATGTTGACTTTCTGATTCCTGAAATATTTCAAGACAATAAATAGTCTAGGAAAGATCTTATTTGGGAACCTCCGTGTATAATGCTAAGAATACTGTAGTTGATGTTTAAGTTTCTGATAAAGTGGGTTTCTTTTTTAATAAAGAATTGTTGTGCCATCTAGACTTATATATGGTTTATTGTGTACAGACTGTTATTTTAGAATGAATTGTGTTTTACTGGATACAGTATACAGTCGCAGAGGCAAATATAGATGCAAACTATTGTAGTTTGTGGAAGAATCCGGAAATTCTTAGATTAAACATTTCAAGGCTATTAAATTTTTATGAATGAATTAGTCAAAACTTACTTAGCTTTTATTGTGAATTTGTAAGAATAATATTGGATAATTAAAATGGTAAAACTATTAATAAATACTGTAGTGAGTTTGTGTAGTTAAAAGATTGTGCTCTCATTCATCACCGAACACCAGCAAGCAAGAAAAGCCAACTGAGAGACATTGGGAAATCAGACCTCAGTGTGCCTGCTGGTTAAGGAATAACAGCAGGCATGGGCAATATCTTCACCCCTTATACTGTGTCATTCATGTACTTTAAATTAAATTTCTTTATCTATCAATGTTAAGTTATGAAAGTACTGTACTTATCCTCTACAGCAATTATATAAAAATTTTGTTTATGTAGGGACAACCAGATGCTTATTCATCTGAAGATTATGTAACACTGCATTATGTATTGTATATCATTTAACAGTACTGTACTGTATAAGATTAATGACTAGTATAAACTATGAAATGAAGTAAGTTTATCTACGTTAGATTTTACTGCTATAATGTACTATGAACAGATATGCATTACGTATATTTTTACCTAAAATGGTGAGGATCACATTATGAATAAAGTAATAATTATATCTACATAGATACCTCACTCATACTATATTCAGGTATAAGAGGATACTGAACACATTACTACTTGGGATTCTAGTATTTTTCCAGTAGACGGCTGATACTCATTGTGTTCCATTATCGTTTGGTTAATGGGTTACTTGAACTCTGGGTTATTTCATGTTTTAGAGAATATTAAAGTCATTTCCAAGAGTAATGGTTAAATGGCAAAATATACTTGGTGACAAGGTGCTTATAACCATTACCTTGTGATATTGCTTTTGTGCATTATCATACACAAACTCATTACAGTATTTGTTAATAGTTTTATTAAATTAATGCTCCAATATTATTCTAACAAGTTCACAATGAAAGTAAAGGGAGTTTTGACTGATTCATTAATGTAAATTTATTAGCCTCGTAATGTTTACTATAAGAAAGTTGCTTGATGCCTCCACACACTACAGTAGTCTGTGCTGAAACTTGCTTCTGTGACTGTACTGTATAGAATTTTTTTTTCAGATATGAACATTACTGTAATCCTATCTTTGATATCTTTTGTTATACTGTATATCATTATACATTACTATATATTTTTATATTTTGTACAAGACAGTATATATACTGTAATACTCAGGTTGATGTAATAATATAAGCTTATTAAAAAATATCATATGAGTGATCTTTTTGTGACAACTTAATTTTTTGTTGTAAGTATGGTAGATTATCTTTTTTTTTCAGCCTTAGAAAAAGTAAAACTTGTAATTGCACTTCTCACACCAGTCATTACCAGCAACCCTTTTGAATGATGTATAAAATAATTATACCTGTATCAGACAATAGACTGTTTCTCCACCACTTGTGCCACACTTTAATTCTTAAATCTCAATTTAACACCATGTACTGAACTACCATATTTTATGCCATAAAACTCACCTTTTTTTGTCTGCAAAAGGTTAATAAAAAAAAATCAGCCTGTTCCTATTTGTGAAATTGCAGTCTCCTGTGGGCTAAAGAATCCCCCAGTTGCTGTCTCCTGTAGGCTAAATTCTACCAACCCCAACTCCAGAATTACAAATGTTATTGCTTACTTAAACACAGTATTATTACTTTTAATTAATTAATTAAAAAATAATTACAGTATTGTAAACATAAAAGCTACAGTTACTGTTTAACTACTGTACTGTGCTGATGATAACCCAAGACAATAATAAAGGTACCCAACTCTTCAAAGCAAAGCAATAACCATTTCTGAACTTTTATCATACCTGCAACATTTATCTTTCAATCCACATTTGCATACCCGGTATGTTAACATCGCTGGCGGCACTGTATCCAAGTTAGACTCATGACTGTAACCACCAGGCTACCAGGCCGAGCTGACCTGTTATGGTTATTTTTCAACTTATAATTTAGGGTAGATACAGGTATTGACCATTATATGATGGGGTTAGGGACCTCAAAAAACCATCATTAAGTGATCGATCGTAAATCAATATTAATTACTGGGGAAAAATACCCCTGTAGTTTCTTTTCCCGAGACCCTGAAGAGCCCAGAAAGGTTTTATATCCTGCTGCTATAATGATTGAATAATGTCTAAATGCATTTAACTTATAAATAGATATAAAAACCATAAATTTATATCAAATGAAGACAAAAACAATAAATATATACAAAGTAAAGATTTATTTTCGTTTACCTTACATGATATGCTGGCCTGACGACCCGGCAAGCAGCAGGATTTCACCTGTTGTGAGAAATGGACAACAGTTTGGCGGCGAGCTTTGCTGGCTGGATCAGTGCCCAAATAAGCTTCATATTAGGTGTTGGATATTCAAGTAAAAATTGAAATGAATCATGAAAATAATAATTTAAAATACAGTATAACGCATCAAACTGTGACAGGTTTCTATTTATTTGTCACTTTATAACTTGTTTAGTATGTATTATTAAATCATTATTCCGGGTCTTCTTTTACCAGCCAGCCACCGCCAATTGTAAACAAACCTCACAATGCACCCATGGTCTTTTCTTTAACTTTTGCAGATGCCTCGCTTGTTTGTGCAGTTGAAGAACTATAGCACAATCCTGCAAGGCCTCAACTGTAGTAACGGGATCCGTGGCAAACCTCGTCTAGATACTTGTTATTGTTTTCCTTGCATTGGGCAGATGCGCCAACAAAACATCCCAGTGTGATGAAAACGTCTCTTTGTTTTGCTGGCCAGACTATGTTGGGAGGAAAAGTGCCCAGTGTGCTGCTGTCTTAACACTCGCTCAGCTCACTCACAACACCTTAAACAACAAAGTTTATTTTGAGTTCTTTTTGCTTTTCTAAGAAATATTAAAAGATATATTTGATTAAAGATTTTGTCAATATTTAATTCTTCTTTAAGAAAACAAAAACATTAAAAATACATACTGGTTATACACTACGTGCACTGATTTTACACAACACATATTTAAAAAAAATTCTTAGACTATTTAACCTACAAACACTCATCTGGAGAAGGGGCATGAAGAATGAGGTGGTCTTCCTCTGCTTCTGGTTATGGATTGTATCTAGGAGTCATCTGTAGGTACAAGTGTGACTTGCCTTTGGTAAGCAGTACCCTTACATCTATATCCTTTCCACTTTAACCTAGCCCGTAAGTCACACCCCACGTCTATAGCTACAAATAGCTGATTGGTTCCCCTGAGTGTTTTACCTCACCCCGGATTGCGCATATTTTATATCGACCTTTTATGATAAATATTTAAAATTTTCTAATGTCCTCTCTGAAGTGCTAATGCTTTGAAATCAATTGTGTTTCGATAGTCCAGATATTTAACATTATTTTAGATAATAACATGTCTGCTTACCAATAATTGTGAACACATTTAGTTTGAATTTTCTATGAACCAATCAGCTATTAGTATAGAAGAGGGGCGTGACACATGGGCCAGGTTAGTGTGGAAATACTACAGTGAGATGCAGGGCAAACTTTCACTTGTGTGCAGCTGATTACTTGTAGATAGTTAATTACTTTTATTCTTTTTGTTACTGATCGGCTCGTTAGCTGCTTGAGGGGTCGATCATGTCTGTTATTTTTTTATTTTTTTTTTTTTTACGGGGATTAGCCCACCCGGGCACAGGTCACTGACCCACATCAGGGCCGTGGGGGCGAAAATGTAATAATAATAATAATTCATAGTAAATAAAATTTATAATAAAAAGTAAAATAAAAAATTAATGGTAATAATAATAATAACACTGTGATGATAATAAATACAAAGAAATGCAAGAATGAAAAAAAAAACCAACAGTGGGAAACGCTCTATGTATGTTGTTTTGTCATGTAATAGAAACAATTGAGACCCTACAATTGTGTGTAAATGAGGCAGAAAGTCAGATGAGCAACCTGGGACTTAGTCACAATTTTCGTGATGCCATATGGCAGCAGGGTCTACCATTAGACAACACATTATGATGCCAATATCTTCCCAGGCGGTAGTACCTCCCTGTTCGGTAGCTGGCTCCTGAATGAATGGGATGGGCTTACACTGTCTAATAACAATGGTCAACTGTAGTAGGGAATCAGTGGTCTAGAAATAATAGGCTCTCAGTGTTCTTGCTACTGAGAAATTCCGGAATGTCTGTTTGGATATTTTGGGAGAGAAGCACAGTGAAATGATTATTACAGCACGGGTGTGTATGTGTGGGAAGTGAACGGATGTATTGAGACAGAAAAAGTATAAATGTATGAAATGAGTCTTTAAAAATGAGAGTAGTGGTTAGTGCAGATGCTAATGGATATGCAAGTCATATACAGTACAGTAAAGGTCTAGCTTAAATGTTGGAATAAACTGACATAGGCTATGGTATGAAGAGGCTACACTATGCAAGAGAATAATTACCTTTGGGTAAACATGGCAGCAATACGTGTACTGTACACGCTAATGACATTAGAATCAGCAATTGATTCATGAATTCACACAAAGCTATGAGGCAAGAAAA
Organism: Homarus americanus; assembly: GCF_018991925.1. NCBI lineage: Eukaryota > Metazoa > Arthropoda > Malacostraca > Decapoda > Nephropidae > Homarus > Homarus americanus. Next base: position 3,597,487 of record NW_024744357.1, on the reverse strand, counting down.
TTTGGAAAAGGAGGAAATTTTTGTTCCAATATCACACTACTGTACAAATGTAAAAAAGGAACCTTTAGAATGCACCATAGGCAACCAGTTTGTGTAGAAGCCATTGAGAAACAGATTGGACAGATCGTCATTTTGGGCATAGTGAGCCCACCAATTTTAAAGCCATGTGCACTTGGTATTAGGAGATATTCTGAGGTCAATAGTAATTAATTTTCCTTTACAAAAATGCCTGAGTACAATATTGCATTAGAGAAAAAGTATTGGAATTTTCTGATGAAAAGGGGGGGGGGGGTCCGGACACCCCTGGATCCGCCCCTGGCCCTAGTCTCTGAAGGTTGTGCTACATATATGAAAGTTTATAGAAAGATGAAGTTAGCTGGAGATCTACAGTAACATAGCCTCACCTTTTACCACCATAATATAACAGATATTGTCGTGAAAAGTAACATGAAAAATGTAAATATAGTTACCCGGTAAGTAGAATTAAGTAAAATATACCTGTAAATGTTCTTTATACAAAATACTAGATTATTACATAGCTAAAATGTTTATGTACTATACAGTCCACCACTTACAAGCCACACAGACTGGCAGCCTCGAAATTCATAACCAGCAACTTCGCTGGGTGCACCCCTCCCCCTCCCAGCCTCCAAAAACACACAAAACAGGCAATTAATCGGTGGTCAGCCAAGGTGTAAAGTCAACGCTTATCCCCGAACATGTTAGCATGGATAAATAAGTTTATAAAAGGTGCTACTGCGGGGTTTCATGATGTTGTCTCACACTCAGGATGGGTTGGAGAAAGGAAACTCACAATGCACTCTCTGTATATATATATTGTATTGGATGTACAGTGCAGCTTGGTGCTGGGAAGCTGCTGCGTGGTTAGGAGCTTGCTGGTTCGGGAGTGTGGAGTAGAGAGAACTAGTTGGTGAGGGGCTTGCTCGGAGGAGGTGTTGCGTGCTGCGTGGCTGTAGGTAGAAGAAGGGACAGGTCACGGCGAGGTGAGGTCTTATATAGCGGAGGTAGACATGGCTTGATAGTTGATCTCCGCTTTGTCAGACGTCGTTAGTAGCCGACCTTAGACCATATTGTCTTAGTTAAGAACATGATAGACTGTATAACAAGTTGAAGTTGGAGTTTCGAAACAGGCCACTGCTCATTTGCACAGCATATTCCACCAATGAGCGTTGAAGGAGAATTGAGACGCCTTCGCTCGAGAGTATATGGATAACTATGTCTACCCCTCAGTAATTGGGACCTGGAAGTTAATCGATTTGCAGATCATGTTCCCGGGTAATGGTCAGCCAGTGCAGTTGGTGAGTTGTCCGGTCTTCCCGGACTATTCCTTGACACTGGGTCATGCAACTTAACTTGGGTGTGGTTGTTGTGTTGGCGACAGCGTCTACACCTTAAACAAATTCACGTCTAGGTGGCCTTTGGGCCGGCCATGCTCATTACACGAGGGGGCAACTAATATTAAGGATTAAATTTGGGCAAGAATTGTGTTCACGGACGAAAAAACATTTTCGTCCAACAATAATGGCCGTATCCATGTGTGGTGCCGAAACAACACAAGGTAACATATCCATAAAGTTATGATTGTAACCTGTAACGGGGTTAATTTTAGTATATTTTATATCAAATTACTTATGAAATCCCGCATATCTTGCAGTAAATAACTAACCATAATTTGACATGACAGTAAAAAATATAGCAAAGTGTTATGATCCACATTATTTTAAGGAGATAATATATGCTTAAAATAATGTGGATCGGCACAATATCCACGAAGAACAATGGAGTGGCCGAGTGAGGGTGAATGTGTGGGGGTGGATATCACAGAGATTCACGAACAGCTCAGTAGCGAAACCATTAATTATTCCCCCCCCCCCTTTCTCTGCGGGATAAATTTTCCTTTCACTCTCGGCCCCATAATATTTGCTACTATTGACAATCACAAGGTAAACTATTGCTACAAACTGCCATTTAGTAATTAATAGTTTGATTAATTACACAGATTAACTAAGAAACGCCTAACGTCTTGTCTTTGAACACCTTTCATCAATTAAGTTTAAAGTGATTGACTTTCTTTAGTTTGTCTGCAGTCTGTCTAAAACATTAAACCACACAATATATCAGACAGATGTGAGAAGTCTGTTGGTAGCTTTGGTTTAGCCGTGGTCTGGGTTAATCGTCCTGAGACAACACACGTCTTCGAAAAGCTATATCGTTATTTGATATATTAATACAGCTTTATCTTATTTCCGTTTCTATCCCGTCTGTATGTTTGTTTTAATAGGCCAACATAGCGGGATAAACGAACTGAAATATTGGTATATAATCTTGTATAATACATTGCCTTTTACTATATAATTAGAACAGATAAAGGCAAAGACCTCTAAAGTTACGTATGTGGATAAACGAATGAGTCCGTTACAGCACTGGCAGGAGGTTTGGTCGGTTCGTTCAAGTTTTGAATCTGCTTCGGTTTCGGATTTATGAGAATGTCAACAGAGGCCTTTAAAGTAACAAGGCAAGAGCGAGACGTAATTCAGTGCTGTCTCTGCCCTAGTGCCGATAAGGAGTTACACGAAGGCGTATAGGCAAATAATAGCCGATGAGGTGAAGAGACTGAAATTGACGAGGACTGAAAAGTATCTCAAGTGTAGTAAAGTGTTTGTAAGAGTCATGGAGTGTATCAAGTGTCACAAAGTGTTTATAAGTGTTGTAAAGTATTTGTTATGAAATTTTATAAGTGATGTGAAGTGTTTGTGTCATGAAGACTTTATAAAGTGTCGCAAAGTAATTTCTGGTGCCAAAACACCCCTACGTGACACAAGAGTGGAGTATAGTGTTGTTAAGTTGCATAATATTTTAGTGTCATGAATTGTCACATTATATCACAAAGATTTGTGTAATATCCAAAAATTATATAAAGTGTTTTTAAGTACCTGTAATTCTATTAAAGTGCCTTTAAGTCTAATAAGTGTTGTATAATGTTGGAAGATGTGGTGCACAATGAAAAAGTGCGAGAAAGTGTCATGGTGTGTCATGAAGTGTCCTAAAGTGTTCAAGTGTTTTACAGTATCAGTGGTCTAAAGTGTTCTAAAGTGCCGTAAAAACATAGTGTCATGAAGTTTTGAAGTCTCGAGTAATTATACAGTGTCCAATCAACATCCATTAGTGTCATATAGTGTCTCAAAGTGTCGCAAGGTACTGTGAAGTGTCTCAAAGTGTCGTAAAGTGTCATCGATGTAAAGTGTCAATAAAGTGCCATTAATACTTTAAAGTCTCGCAAAGTGTTGTAAAGTGTCTTAAACTACCGTAAGTGTGTCATGGAGTACAGCAAGGTGTTATCAAGTGCCATGAAGTGTCATAAGTGTCAAGACAGTGTCAGGAGGTGACCCTGTATGGCACCAGGTCTTAAGGGACCACCAACACAAGGTAACTAACTACATACAACTGTTGTGTTCTTGACATGTTAAATAAGTTCTCGTAGTCATTCATTTGGCATACACTAATGCTTAAGATCATTGGTTCTGTCTTAGTTGTTCCTGTAAGTTAAGTGTGAATAGTCATATAGGTGTGTGTGTGTGTGATGGACGGCAGGTAATGTCAACTGCATTTTTCCTTTCCTTTTTACAGGTAAGTGAGTTAAAACAGCTCTTCGAGGGACATTAACACGCCATATCTCAGGTACGTCCAAGTTATCAAATTCGTTGGTTATCGTTTTATCCACCAGCTAAGTCTGGAGTCCTTCGCTTCCCACAACAGTTTTAAAGGAACGTTACGCTTCTCTCCTCCATCTTTAAAGACGTCGGTGTTCCTCATTTATCAATGAGTCAACGTGATGCCCCCACTCTTTCACGCGGGAGTCTGACTGACTCCTTATCCTTACACCGTCTTTGTGGTCGCAACTACTCGCATGTGGTCCCGTCGCTGTCTACAGTATATGAAAGTCTCCCCTTACCCCAAGCCGTCTGTGAGGGTATCGGAGTCCTCCCTCCCACCTTCTACCCACCAGAGGCGCGTTTTCTCAGTCGTCCGGGAGCTAGGTGAAGACGTTTGATAGCTCCCCAAACAGAATGAGCTTCTTAAAAGCATTTCCGAGGCCTCTCACGCCAGTCATACAAAGCATTATTGGAACAATGGGGTTGGGCAGTGTGCTGGGGAGCTACTGGCTCCCGAAAGAAAAAAAATAATAATACTACTGACGACTAACCCGCCAACGTTTATATTCTTACTATATTTTCATCAGTGAGTTTTGATATGATATTTTTGTGTGGAAATTGCCTCCTTTGGTAGATAATCATTGACAATTAATGAGATGACTAGGCGTGCAGTGCATGTTTATGAGCCACACAGACCGGGTGGCTGCTCTCACATCCACAAAAGCAAAATTACACCATATCATAGCAAGTTCTTTCTGTTTAATATGCCGGGGGATCTGGAGGGTGGGGACTCGGGGCTAGTAAGTTAGGTAAGGTTAGGTAGGTTTTTTGGTTAGGTTGATGAGGTTCTTCTAAAAAAAGCTTATGCTGCTTGTTTTGTATCAACTAATGTTAGGTTAGGCTTAATTTAGAAATAACACATTTGCCAAAACTACGACAGTGCCCACTGTAAAATACAATGAAATTGCAAGGTTTTTAAATTCGTTTCTTTGAAAAATCAGCAGCAGGTCAGCCAATAATTGCCTAAAAACAAGTTACCATATGTACTTTATGAAAATGCACGGAAGTAGTATTATTTGGTTATAAAGATAACGGAAATAAGTTTTGGGGAACTTTTTGGCTTCTACTGTAACTAACACCATACGTTTAATTTTAAAAGAATATGCTATACCACCAGGGCAAGCAACTGTATAATGCCATATATATATATATATATATATATATATATATATATATATATATATATATATATATATATATATATATATATATATATATATATATATATATATATATATATATATATATATATATATATATATATATATATATATATATATATATATATATATATATTATAAACAAGGTTAAGTAAGGTTAGCTTATGCCAAAATAACTATTACCTTTGTTTAAACTAACAGTAACCCACCAAAATGCATTAGAAAAAGCCTCATAACTAATTTCGATGAGAATTCTCTTTTATATATGAACACAGGTCTGCACTAGGCAGTCGTCAAAGTAACATAACCAATGCATATGCCTAAACCTACATTTTTAATAATTTCCTGTTTTATTGTCTAGTAAAATTATGGTAAGACAAGTCATCAATCCAGTAGACCTAAATATTTAAGTAATTCAAAGTAAAATAGGCTTAATACACTATCTAACCTATAGGTAACATTGTAGTAGGTTTATCTCAAACTGTTATTTTAACAAAGTAATTATGTTACCTGCTTCTTACATATTCCCAAGTTCTTTTCAACTGCTGGACTGACTGGGAGTTCCGACACAAGGAAGTTGATATACGATTCTGCAATTTCTTCCCAAGCTCTTTTCCCTTGTAAAACAAACTTTGGTAGTCACCCAGTTGTTGGTAACTAAAGGTGGTTAATATTTAGAAGTTGCCAACACGTGTTTATATATAGGGAGAAAGAGAAAAAACATAAAAAATAAATTATTCTATAGCGTTTCCGTCGGAATTTTATATTTTTCGAGTATTTTAACCGATAAAATTACCCATAGTATTAGTTGTTCAAAATGGGTAGGTTTTTGAAGTAGAGGGAAAATGTGGGGTAAAATGCTAAAGAACACCAAACAAACCTTTGAAAACCTTACCTAGCATTTCCTAACTTGTAAAAATGTTAAGAAGCACTTTCGAGTTTTGGGAGCCTTCCTCATGTAAACGCCGAAAACAACACAATCACATACTAAATACCGAAAACACGAATAAGGTAAACTTTGTATGGTTTTAGGATTTTTAAAGGTTAGGAAACGTTAGGTAAAATTTTTTTTTACCTCACATTTGCTTTCTACTTCAAAGCCCTGATCACTTTGAACAACTGATATTATGGGTAATTTTATCGGTTAAAATACAAAAAAAAAAAAAAAAAAATTCGACGAAAACGCTATAGAATAAAATATTTGTATTTGTTTTTCTCACTTTCTCCCTATATAAGACTCAATATATAAGTAGGTGTTGGCAACTTCTTAATATTTACCCGAAAGGTTTTCCCTAATAAGCTGTACAAGGTACAAATTCTTGGTGTAATTCAGTGGCATTGCCTTGTCAAGTCCTGAGAAAGGCTCCCAGTGTTACCAACCGTCGTGAATCCGACCCAGGCCTGTGAGACGCTAGCTTCCTACGTTAATGTTCCAGCTCCCGACGTGCTCGTGAATCTGTAGGTGACCAAGAAACCCACCAAGGGTTTTTCGGAGGTAGTTTAACGTGCAGGTGTGTTAGCGAGCGATACGAGACACGATACGGGAAAACGGCCGAATTGTGTTATTTCCTAATATAGACACTTACAGTATATCAGACATCCCTCACCACTCTACTGGGTGCTTCACAGCAACAACGGACACGAGCTCAAGCAGTGGTCATAACTCGACCCAATCCAATTTCACCTTATTTTGACACCAAATGAATATCCCAGTAATGAACGAAACTTTGTGTAACATAAAATACTATTATTTGGATTTATTTTCATATAATACTATTCTATTGCATTACTAAGGGTTTTTCTTTTCAAAGTGATATCCTAAATGGAATGTGTATAGTTAAGTATGTTTGGAGTAGAAGAGCACAGTTCAGACATACATTCTTCCTTTGTTATTATTTCTATCACCACCGATTTGGAAGAGGGCATTTAAAAAAAAAAATTCTCTTGTTTAGTAGCCTGTCCAGACTGGACAGTCCAGTCTCTCTCCTCCATCACGGCCTGCAGTCTTGACCTCTGTTCCCGGCGTGGTTCCCAACGAGGTCCGTGAGGGTCATCAGCTCCACCGCTGACCTCTCCCTCGCCGGTTCCCAGGTGTTCACAATTAAACCCCAAAGATTTTCGATCGGGTTCATGTTTGCCTCTTTGCTAGATCAGTCCAACAGGTGGAGGTTCTCCTGTACGAGGAACCACTACTGAACCAGCCTGACTGTGTGGACGGGGCAGTTATCCTGGACAAATATGGGGCCGGGAGGGAAGGGGGTGGGGAGGGGAAGTCGTTAAGGATGTCAACATATATCTCGGCACTGAACTGTGACATTCCTGACACCGTGGGGAGTCATTCATCCCCACACAGTTACCTTCACTCGGCCGGTCCGTTGTTCTTCACGGATATTTTGCTGACAAGGGCGGATCCAGGAATATCAAAAGGAGGGTCCATGAAGTTGTGGCCCCCCATTTTTTTAAAATCTGATCATTAAGAAGCCTTGTGCACTTGATATTAGGATATATTCTGAGGTCAATAGCAATTATACAAAACGCCCGAGTACAATACTGCATTATGGTTAGTTATTTACTGCAAGATAAGCGGGATTTTATTAAGTAATTTGATATACAGTAAAATTAACTACGTTACAGGTTACAAACATAACTTTATGGGTATGTTACCTTGTGTTGTTTCGGCGCCACACATGGATACGGCCATGGTTAATTTTACTTTTATCTTCATCACCACTGATCGGCTCGTTAGCCAATTGGGCGGTTGGTCACGTCTCTGTTATGCACTGTTGGCAGGTACTGGGCATGCACTGGCTCCTGGATGTATCTGAACCTGCTCCAGTGTTGGTCAAGTCTGGCCTTGAATGAGCTCACATTCGGTGCCGTCACAACACTCTCTGGCAGATTGTTCCAAGAGTTCACAATTCTCACCCCGAAAAAGTTTGCCCTCACAGTTTTCTGGACCTGTGGCTTCTTCAACCTTGAGCTCTGTGCCCTCGGTGAATACTACTCTTGCCCAAAATTCTTCCTTCTTATCGACATACTGTCGAGTGAAGGCGAGCCTAGAGGCACGGTGGGCACCTGTCAACCTCTGATCAACGCTCATTGGTGGAATATCTGGTGCCCGTTAATTAGCTCCAATATCATATTACAGATTCTATCATGTTCTTAACTAACACAAATGCTTAGATATCTTTTTAAATTAATTTTCCCTGCTAAGTTTTCGGGGGTAAGCGTTGACTTACACCTTGGCTGACCACCGATTAATTGCCTGGTTTGTGGTGTGTTTCTGGAGGTGGGGGGGGGGTGGAGGGATTCACCCAGCTAAGTTGCTGGTTAGGAATTTCGAGGCCGTCAGTCTGTGTGGCTTATAAGTGATGTGGACAGTACAGGTATACAAACAAGAGTGAACAGTAAGTCATTTAAACCAAGGAAAGAAAGCACTGAAAAAAACATCACCTGTTTATTGCCAGTAGGGCTGAGTAATGTCTGTTTATTGTTACTGTCCTCACACACTCAGGTACGCCAGCCAGGTGGGGCTTGAAGATTCTACCTTGGGGGATTAAGTGACCATCTGCCGCGTATAGTTACACAACTCTGGGTGCGTGTAGTAGCGTGTTAAGCCAGCCCTGCTGCTGTTCATGATGGTCAGTACACACACACACACACTACTACTGCTACTACTACTACTTTTTGTTTTATCGTGGCCTCCAGCCTCCTCCAATAGCCACACCTTCGCCACCATTTTATTACCTTAATATTAAATATCCTAATACATAAGTAGCTATCCTATCTGTGTTGAATTAGTTGAGCCGCAGATCAATGCGGCATTCAGTGACTGTAGCCTCGTAGTCAATATCAGCAGCAGTTGTCGGCATTGGGGCAGAAGCTCTCGTTCCCCTGAGGCAGAGCAAAGCTGACCGAAGGAGAGAGAAAGACAGTCGACATCTCATCCAGGCTGTAACATAACTTTTGGGCTGCTGCTTCTGTTCGGAGATCACCTCCGCGAGTCTGGCATAGAAACATCTTGCACTTGGTCCCATCCCACCAGAGGTTGTGAACACTAGAGGAGTGAAGCTGCCTTGATCAACGTTCTGAACACTCTCCCCATATTCCCTTATCTTGTCGTTCTCGTTCCTCCTGTGTGCAGCATCGAGAGCTAAGTTATTGTGACATGCGGCCATGGGATCAAAAATCCTGACTACTACTAATACTACTACTTTTTTTTTTTTTTTAACAAGTGGCCTCCAGCCTCCCCAATAGCCACACCTTCGCCACCATTTATTTACCTTAATATTAAATATCCTAATACATAAGAAGCTATCCTATCTGTGTTAAATTAGTTGAGGCACATGATCTGCGGCATTCAGTGACTACTACTACTACTACTACTTTGCTGTCACTCGGAATCGAGTATGAAGATCATCCACTCATCCGTCGCAATAGGACTTTTGGGGGTATAAGGGTTTTGATTATGATGAGAAGTATGATGAACTGGATGATGGCTCTGCATGAGTTGATTTATGTGGTGAGGCAGGACGCAGGCTGCAACCACACATCTTGGCTCTCCCTTTTCCTGATCCAGTGGTGCAAGTGTTACAACGACTGGGGAGAGGGAGAGTTGTAATGGACTGCCGATAGACCAGTTTGTTGGGTTTCGCCTTAGTAGCCCATCCATCAGCATTGCCTTCGTCCGCCGGTGTAGTCGTTGGGTTCCCACGGTGGTCACTTCTTTCGCCTATACCACCGTTGGAGTTTTGTTGGAGCTCTGTAAGCATGTCTGCCTGATGCGGGGCTCCACCACAGATTTTTCGTTTGGGGTTTACTCCCGTAGCCTTATACCTACCAAGGTTAATCCGCAAGGCAGTGGGGCAATGGTTGGTAGGTGCCAGGACGTGTCCACTTGCCAGTGGGCCTATGCGCCGTCCCTCTTGGGCCCACTGCTACTCCGAGATCCCCTGCTGATCTAGCCTGGGCCCACGAGGTACCCAGTTTCTGTGTGTTGCCACGAGGATCCACAGCAGGAGTCTTGATGGGGAGGAGGCTGTGTACTGGCAGGGGAGGACTTATGCATGTTGCTTCCTTGTTCCCCACGAGGGCTAGCCACAGGCGATAGCTGAAAGCGAGAGGAAGCAAGCGGTGCTTGCACCCTAACACTGACATAATGCTGCCACACTAGACGCATTTCACCACCCTGTGTGCGAACACACACACACACGCTCACACACATACACACACACACACACACACACACACACACATACACACGCACACACACACACACACACATACAAGCACAGACACACACACACACACACACACACATACAAACAGACACAACACACACACACACACACACACCTGTTGTCTGTCGCTTTTGGTCCCGACATTCTTCTTTACATAATGTATTTTATAAAGAATGAGGAAATAATTATAATGAACTAAGAGAGAGAGAGAGAGACATGGAAGCATTTTCAAGTACTTGTCATCTCGTGTATATTAACCAGCACAAAGCTTACCTCCTCCTGCTCCCCCTCTCCTCCCCCTCCTCCTCCTCTTCCTCCTCCTCTTCCTCCTCCCTCTTCCTCCTCCTCCTCCTCCTCCTCCTCCTCCTCCTCCTCCTCCTCCTCCTCCTCCTCTTCCTCCTCCTCCTCCTCCCCCCCCTCCTCCTCCTCCCCTCCTCCCCCTCCTCCTCCTCCCCCCCTCCTCCTCTCCTCTTCCTCCTCTCTTCCTCCTCTCTTCTCCTCCCCCCTCCTCCTCTCCCCCTGTTAAAGTCGCCGTCCTGGATAGACCTCTTAATCATTCGTGTTCATTTGTATTAAGTTTCAACCAACACAGAAAAGTTTCCTTAACTCATCGTCCTCACTCTGACCATTTGTACCTGATTTCAATTAACAGAAAATCTTTAGCCATCGTCCTTATTCCTTTTTGATTCGCGTATTTATAATGTCTTAGTAATTGAGAGCATTGGAAATTTTTTTAAGGTGGATCTGTCGAGCATTATTTTGATCTTAGATGTGAATTAGGGAACAACTGGGTTTATTAATATCTCATTGAGGTAAACGAAAGAGCCTTCACTGTTGTTGTGGTGGGGGTGGTGGTGAGTATGTAGTGGTGGTGTTAGTTGTGTTAGTGGTGGTGGTAGTGGTGGTGTTAGTGGTGAGTGGTGGTGTTAGTAGTAGTTGTGGTATTAGTGGTAGTGGTGGATTGATTGGTTGTGTTAGTGGTAGTGGTAGTGGTGGTATTAGTGGTAGTGGTGGTATTAGTGGTAGTGGTGGTGTTAGTTGTGTTAGTGGTGGTGGTGTGCTACGTTAGGTTAGAATAGGTTAGGTTAAGTTAGGTTACGTCACGTCAAGTTAGGTTAAGCTAGATTAAGCTGAGGTCTCGTAGAACTGTAAACTTTAAAGCCTCTCCATCATCCTGTATAACCCAGCCTTAATCAAAACACTAATAACAATACTTTCATAAACTGTATATAATTTTGTTTACATTTTGTGCGAAATAAAACATAATTTAGTATAAAGTCCCTCAAGGAGTATCTAATCACCCTGTTCATATATAATATTTCTTTACGGTAGTTTCAAATCCCTAATTATAGTACAATCTCGTTTGACGCAAGAGCAAGTAATACCCGTTCTATTTTTACAGTTCCATTGAGACCTTCACCATAAAGCGAATTAGTTTCAATAATCTCAGTAATTAGGGATTAATCCAAAATACCTGAGCCTCACCCTGCCGTAAGTTAACTATGATCTGTGTTTACGTGTGGGCGAGGCAAGGTGGGTTTGTTTATCTTGCTTTGCTACAACACTGTTGATAGTTCCTGATCATATTATGATACGCTGACCTTTGTAGCGTTAGCAGCAGCAGCAGCAGCAGCAGTAGTAGTAGTAGTAGTAGTAGTAGTAGTAGTAGTAGTAGTAGTAGTAGTAGTACACCCAGGACTGCTTCCTTGCCACTTTAGCTCTTCAAATACTGGCAATAATACGTCTATTCTGTCAGAGGACACGCACAAACTAAGCACAAAGAAAATGCGGCAGCAATGAAGAGAAGATTGGCAATGTGACAGAATGGGGCCCTTGATGATCTATGTGAAGCAAGAACACTGCAGGAGATGAAATATTATGAGACCATGGCGATGCATATTGGGACATACATTTACTTTGGTATATAGTTTAACATAAGTAATGCAATGTGTATTTATTTCGCCGTAATTAATATGATGTTCGGTTCCCAGATGTAGTAGGATCAGTCTACCACAGCCACGCATACCAACTCTCCCGGGACACCACGAGTTACATGTAGCATTTCGGAAGTCACCGGACCCGTCCTGGCAGATGCTGTACATTGTTTTGTACCTGTACTGCCAATAAACATGCTGAATTAATGTGAACATGCATGGCAAATTTATTGAATATATATGATTCCATCTACCTATTTGTCCATCCGTACGTTTCTTACTTTATTTGTACTTTTAATTTTTTCTTTTATCTTCTTCTCCACTGATCAGTTCGTTAGCCGCTTGGGCGGTAGGTCACGTCTCTGTTACGCACTGTTGGCAGATACTGGGCATGAACTGGCTCCTGAATGTATCGGAACCTGCTCCAGTGTTGGTCAAGTCTGGCCTTAAATGAGCTCACACTCTCGTGCCGACATAACACTCTCTGGTAGATTGTTCCAAGAGTTCACAACTCTCACACCGAAAATGTTTATCCTCACAGTTTTCTGGACTTGTGGCTTCTTCAACCTTGAACTGCGACCCCTTGTGGAGCGAGCGTCCGCCAGCTCCAGGTACTTACACTCGACTGAATAGTGTTCTCTGAGATGTGTATACACTTCGACTAGGTCTCCCCTCGCCCGTCTGTAGTATAAGTTAGGTAGTTGCTGGTGCTCAAATCTCTCTGGGTAGGTGAGGTTCCGTAGAGCAGGCACCAGTCTGGTGGCCCTCCTGCCTGCCTGTCTGTGTGTCTGTCTGCCTGCCTAAGCATTTTATCCACCATTATTCACAGTTATCACAGAGCTCCATGAGGTTGGCTCCAACACCACCAGAGGTCAAGAGGTCAGCTCCAACACCACCAGAGGTCAAAGAGGTCAGCTCCAACACCACCAGAGGTCGACGAGGCCAGCTACAACATTACTAGAGGTCAAAGAGGTCAGCTCCAACACCACCAGAGGTCAACAAGGTCAGCTATAACACCAGAGGACGACGAGGCCAACTTCAACACCACTAGAGGTCAAAGAGGTCAGCTCCAACAACACCACCAGAGGTCGAAGAGGTCAGCTCCAACACTACCAGAGGTCAAAGAGGTCAGCTCCAACACTACCATAGGTCAACGAGGTCAACTCCCACACCACCAGAGGTCAAAGAGGTCAGCTCCAACACCACCAGAGGTCAGAGAGGTCAGCTATAACACCAGAGGATGACGAGGCCACTCCAACACCACCAGAGGTCAACGAGGTCAGCTCCAATAACACCAGAGGTCAACAAGGTCAGCTCCAACAACCACCAGTGAAAGACTTAAGATTGTTGAGGCCGTAATTGACCTCAGCGGTGACGACCTAGTCACCGCAAACTTTTATACCTCCCCTCTGCACATGCTCACTAGTCTATACACCTTGAGGGTCTGGAGGAAGATACAGAGTTGATAATGTTAAGAGCTCTAGGGATTTATTAAGAGAAAAAACTCACATTATTGTTGTGATGAGGTTGTATTGATGTTGTGATGTTGTATTGATGAATGTTTTGTTGTTGTGATGAGGTTGTAGTGATGAATGTTTTGATGTGATGAGGTTGTTTTGATGTTGTAATGAGGTTGTATTGATGAATGTCTTGGTGTTGTAATGAGGTTGTAGTAATGAATGTTTTGATGTGATGAGGTTGTAGTGATGAATGTCTTGATGTTGTAATGAGGTTGTAGTGATGAATGTCTTGGTGTTGTAATGAGGTTGTAGTGATGAATGTTTTGATGCTGTGATGAGGTTGTAGTGATGAATGTTTTGATGTTGTGATGAGGTTGTTTTGATGTTGTGATGAGGTTGTAGTGATGAATGATTTGATGTATGTTGTTGTTGTTTGTGTAGGAAGAAAAAGGTTATGTGAATGTCTATTAAATTCCCACGTCAGGTAGCTGTGTGTCTCTTGTGGTTGATCATGTTTACTTACAGCAGACTACTGATAGCCATCACTAACTAGTTTTGTCCATGTGGCGCAAACCACCTACTGTATGCCTGTACCAACCTACTGTATGCCTGTACCCACCTACTGTATGCCTGTACCCACCTCCCCTGCGCCTGTACCCACCTCCCCTGTGCTTGTACCCACCTCCCCTGTGCCTGTACCCTTACTCTATGCCTGTACCCACCTCACCCTGTGCCTGTACCCACCTCCCTGTACCTGTACCCCACCTCCCCTGTGCCTGTACCCACCTCCCCTGTGCCTGCAGCCACCCACCTACTCTATGCCTGTACCCCACCTCCCATGTGCCTGTACCCACCTACTGTATGCCTGTACCCACCTTCCCTGTGCCTGTACCCACTTACTCTATGCCTGTACCCACCTCCCCTGTGCCTGTACCCTTACTCTATGCCTGTACCCACCTCCCTGTGCCCTGTACCCACCTACTCTATGCCTGTACCCCACCTCCCATGCCTGTGCCCCACCTACTCTATGCCTGCCCCACCTCCCCTGTGCCTGTACCCACCTCCCCTGTGCCTGTACCCACCTCCCTGTACCTGTACCCACCTCCCCTGTGCCTGTACCCACCTCCCCTGTGCCTGTACCCACCTCCCCTGTGCCTGTACCCCCTACTCTATGCCTGTACCCACCTCCCATGTGCCTGTCCCCACCCTACTCTGTGCCCACCTGTGCCTGTACCCCACCTCCCCTGTGCCTGTACCCACCTCCTGTGCCTGTACCCACCTCCCTGTGCCTGTACCCACCTCCCTGTGCCTGTACCCACCTCCCCTGTGCCTGTACCCACCCCCCTGCCTGTACCCCACCCCTGTGCCTGCACCCTCCCTCCTGCCCCACCCACTCCTGTGCCTGTACCCACCTCCCTGTGCCTGTACCCACCTCCCCTGTGCCTGTACCCCACCTCCCCTGTGCCTGCCCCCTCCCCTGTGCCTGTACCCACCTCCCCTGTGCCTGCACCCACCTACTCTATGCCCCCACCTCCCCTGTGCCTGTACCCACCTCCCCTGTGCCTGTACCCACCTCCCCTGTGCCCTGTACCCCACCCCCCTGTGCCTGTACCCCTCCCCTGTGCCTGTACCCACCCTACTCTGTGCCTGTACCCACACCTCCCCTGTGCCTGTACCCCACCTCCCTGTGCCTGTACCCACCTCCCCTGTGCCTGTACCCACCTCCCTGTGTGCCTGTACCCACCTCCCCTGTGCCTGTACCCACCTCCCCTGTGCCTTACCCCCCTGTGCTGTACCCACCTCCCCTGTGCCTGTACCCTCCCTGTGCCTGTACCCACCTCCCCTGCCTGCCCACCTCCCCGTGCCTGCCCCTGTGCCTACCCCACCTCTCTATGCCTGCCCCCTGTGCCTGTACCCACCTCCCTGTGCCTGTACCCACCTCCCTGTGCCTGTACCCTACTCTATGCTGTATCACCTCCCTGTGCCTGTGCCCCACCTCCCCTGTGCCTGCCCCACCTACTCTATGCCTCCACCTCCTGTGCCTGCCCCCTCCCTGTGCCTGTGCCCACCTCCTGCCTGTATCCCTCCCCTGTGCCTGTACCCCCCTGTGCCTGTACCCCTTCCCCTGTGCCTGCCCCACCTCCCCGTGCCTGCACCCCCCCTGCCTGTACCCACTTCCCCTGTGCCTGTACCCACCTCCCCTGTGCCTGCCCCTACTCTATGCCTGTATCCACTCTGTGCCTGTACCCACCTCCCTGTGCACCCACCTCCCTGTGCCTGTACCCACCTCCTGTGCCTGTACCCACCTCACCTGTGCCTGTACCCACCTCACCTGTGCCTGTACCTCCACCTCCCTGTGGCCTGTACCCACCTCACCTGTGCCTGTACCCCCACCCTGTGCCTGTACCCACCTCCCTGTGCCTGTACCCACCTCCTGTGCCTGTACCCACTCACCTGTGCTCACCCACCTCACCTGTGCCTGTACCCACCTCCCTGTGCCTGTACCCACCTCCCTGTGCCTGTACCCACCTCCCTGTGCCTGTACCCACCTCCTGTGCCTGTACCCACCTCTGTGCCTGTACCACCTCCCCTGTGCCTGTACCCCACCTCCCCTGTGCCTGTACCCACCCCTGTGCCTGTACCCACCTCCCTGTGCCTGTACCCACCTCCCCTGTGCCTGTGCCCACCTACTCTATGCCTGTACCCACCCCCTGTGTCTGTACCCACCTCCCATGTGCCTGTACCCACCTCACTTATGCCTGCACCCACCTCCCCTGTGCCTGTACCCACCTCCCATGCCTGTGCCCACCTACCTATGCCTGTACCCACCTCCCCTGTGCCTGTACCCACCTCCCTGTGCCTGTACCCACCTCCCTGTGCCTGTACCACCTCCCCTGTGCCTGTACCCACCCCTGTGCCTGTACCCACCTCCCCTGTGCCTGTACCCACCTCCCCTGTGCCTGTACCCACCTCCCTGTGCCTGTACCCACCTCCCCTGTGCCTGTACCCACCTCCCCTGTGCCTGTACCCACTTACTCTATGCCTGTACCACCCCACCTGTGCCTGCCCACCCACCTGTGCTGTACCCACCTCCCTGTGCCTGTACCCACCTCCTGTGCCTGTACCCACCTCCCTGTGCCTGTACCCACCTACTCTATGCCTGTGCCCACCTCCTGTGCCTGTACCCACCTCCCTGTGCCTGTACCCACCTCCTGTGCCTGACCACCTCCTGTGCCTGCACCCACCCCCTGTGCCTGTACCCACCTCCCCTGTGCTGTACCCACCTCCCCAGCTCTGTACCCACCTACTCTATGCCTGTACCCACCTCCCTGTGCCTGTACCCACCTCCCTGTGCCTGTACCCACCCCCTGTGCCTGTACCCACCTCCCTGTGCCTGTACCCACCTCCTGTGCCTGTACCCACCCCCTGTGCCTGTACCCACCTCCCTGTGCCTGTACCCACCCCCAGTCTGTACCCACCCTATGCCTGTACCCACCTCCCAGCCAGCCCACCGACCACCTCACCTTGTGCCTGTACCACCTCCCCTGTGCCTGTACCCACCTCCCTGTGCCTGTCCCACCTCCCCTGTGCCTGTACCACCTCCCTGTGCCTGTACCCACCTCCCTGTGCCTGTACCCACCTCCCCTGTGCCTGTACCCACCTACTCTATGCCTGTACCCACCTCCCCTGTGCCTGTACCACCCACTTGCCTGTGCCACCTCCCCTGTGCCTGTACCCACCTCCCTGTGCCTGTACCCACCTACTCTATGCCTGTACCCACCTCCCCTGTGCCTGTACCCACCTCCCCTGTGCCTGTACCCACCTCCCCTGTGCCTGTACCCACTCTATGCCTGTACCCACCTCCTGTGCCTGTACCCACCTCCCCTGTGCCTGTACTCACCTCCCTGTGCCTGTACCCACCTCCCCTGTGCCTGTACCCACCTACTCTATGCCTGTACCCACCCCCCTGTGTCTGTACCCACCTCCCTGTGCCTGACCCCCTGTGTCTGTACCCACCTCCCCTGTGCCTGTACCCACTCTGTGCTGTACCCACCTCCTGTGCCTGTACCCACCTACTCTATGCCTGTACCCACCTCCCTGTGCCTGTACCCACCTCCCTCTGCCTGTACCCACCTCCCCTGTGCCTGTACCCACCTACTCTGCCTGTCCCCACCCCTGTGTCTGTACCCACCTCCCTGTGCCTGTACCCACCTCCTGTGCCTGTACCACCTCCCCTGTGCCTGTACCCACCTCCCCTGTGCCTGCACCCACCTACTCTATGCCTGTACCCACCTCCCTGTGCCTGTACCCACCTCCCCTGTGCCTGTACCACCCTCCCTGTGCCTGTACCCACCTCCCTGTGCCTGTACCCACCTCCCTGTGCCTGTACCCACCCTACTCTATGCCTGTACCCACCCCCTGTGTCTGCACCCACCCCCTGTGCCTGTACCCACCTCCCCTGTGCCTGTACCCACCTCCCTGTGCCTGTACCCACCTCACCTGTGCCTGTACCCACCTCCTGTGCTGTCCACCCCCCTGTGCCTGTACCCACCTCCCTGTGCCTGTACCCACCCTCACCTGTGCCTGCCCCACCTCCCCTGTGCCTGTACCCACCCCTGTGCCTGTACCCACCTCCCCTGTGCCTGTACCCACCTCCCTGTGCCTGTACCACCTCCCCTGTGCCTGTACCCACCTCCCTGTGCCTGTACCCACCTACTCTATGCCTGTACCCACCTCCCCTGTGCCTGTACCCACCCCCTGTGCCTGTGCCCCACCCCTGTGCCTGGCCCACCTCCCTGTGCCTGTACCCACCTCCCTGTGCCTGACCACCCCTGTGCTGTACCACCCCTGTGCTTGACCCACCTCCGTGCCACCCCTGTGCCTGTACCCACCACTCGCCTGACCCACCCTGTGCCTGTACCCACCTCCCCTGTGCCTGTACCCACCTCCCCTGTGCCTGTACCCACCTACTCTATGCCTGTACCCACCTCCCCTGTGCCTGTACCCACCTCCCTGTGCCTGTACCCCACCTCCCTGTGCCTGTACCCACCTCCCCTGTGCCTGTACCCACCTCCCCTGTGCCTGTACCCACCTCCCTGTGCCTGTCCTCCGTGCCTGTACCCACCTCCCTGTGTACCCTCCCTCCGGGCAGATCCACTTAAGGTGCCGTGTAGAGATGTGCTGACACTCATTAGGAAGGAGGAAGCAGACACTCGCCAGGTACCTTTAGAACACCTTCTGTGCCCCCTGCTGCTGCCTCGCCCTGGGTCATCCGCACCTTCACACAGAATGACTTTATTCCATTGGTATTTATTTGTTAGTCCATGTGTTGACCTACTGCCTTACTCTTAACTGCTGGCATTATCCCACGTAAGTTTGTTGTGTGTTGGTCACCGCCTCCACAGTTATGCTTCACTATTGTCCAAGTCTCCCACAATCATCCTAACTCCCCTTTCACTTTATTATATAACTAACTTCTGATAAATCCTCTTTAAAGATAACCGCCTTTTTCCGAGATAAGCTTTTTCTGTACAGGTATTTTTTCCCTCTTCTGATCTACATTACTATCAGGTCATCCTTGCTTCCTGTTGACTTTATCTGACGCAGTGAACTTGTTTTCACAGCACCCGGAGGACGTCCCACACGTCTTACATGGAGGGTGTGGGCTCGTCTCCACCAACACGCCTCAACTCTCACCAACCATCCACTTTTTCCACAGGTCGGAGTGATGGTGGCGCTCATCACCTGTCGACCCTCTCTCTCTCTCTCTTGTCAAAACCTACACCATCCAGTCTCTCCTTTTGTATAGTTGAATTAACGTTCTATAAACTTCATCTAAGTCAGCCTCCCCAACTTCAGTAAAATTAGGAAGGTAATTAATGGATATCCTAGCGATGAGATGAATTAGTTACGGAACCGGTTTGTCCTGAACTCGTCAAGGTTAAGGCGCCTACAGTGAGGTCATCGACTTAACATGAAGAACTCCCAGGGCCGCGATGTTAGTTCAGGCGGTCATTCTCCGACACATGAATCTCTGGTGTTGAGGTGTAACTGGCTGGGGGGTGACGGGTACTGTGGAAGGTAATATCGTTACTGGAACTTTCATCTGAAGGCGTCGACGAGGTTCAATTTATTACTGGGTTCGAGTACACACAGAGCGCAAGAGGGTCCATTCTGTAACTCTCAGCAAAACCCAACGTCCGGGTAAGGTTGCAACTAAGTGAGGCTGTGACTACCCAACCTGGTGTGTGTGTGTGTGTGTGTGTGTGTGTGTGTGTGTGTGTGTGTGTGTGTGGTGAGCGGTGCCCCTCCTGACAGTCACCACACACTTGTCTACAACATCTACCACTAATACCACTAACACCTTTACTACCACCACTACCACCTCTACCACGACCACCACCATCACTATTACCTCTACCACCACCACTATCACCTTTACCACGACCACCACCATCACTATTACCTCTACCACCACCACCACCATCTTTACCACAACTACTACCACTACTACTAACACCAGCTGCAAGAACAACAACAATTAATAATCACCCGAGCGAAAGCAAACCCTGCCAGCGAAACGTTACCATGTCAGGGTAAATGTCGAACTAGTGACGCTGTTACTGTAACTTAATATAGTCACCGCTGGCGAATGTCTCATTTCATCGTTTTCTTTATCCTCCTAAAAAAAAATATGTGTTACCACTGCTCGAACCGTTACCCTGACAAACACATGGCCAATTTTGTAGCGATTTGCACCAATAGTTTATTGTGTGGACCTTGTTACATGCTGATCAGCCCTACCAAGTTTGGTGCAAATCCATGAACCCGTTCTTGAGTTATATTGGGAGACACAGACAGACAGACAGACAGACAGACAGACAGTGCCCAGAACAATACAGTTGCCGTCAGTGAGGAGTCTGTCAATAAAGCCACAAAATGACTCATGAATAGAAATTGGATCGCGACACCTGACACCCGGCTAATCAGGTACAATAAATTATACCCTGTATAAGGTGTGGCAAGGAGGGTAGGGGGAGGGGAGGGGGTAGGAGGGACGGAAGGAGGGTAGGGAGTGAGGGTAGGGGAGAGGAGAGGACGTACCCCTTCCCGGTATATCTGTTTTATTGTGCTTTTGTATTAATTATGTCTCAGGTCCGCCATGTTTGTTATGACTCCCCATCCCGTTTCTCTCCCATTGGTCAGTCAGATACAGCGTTTCATTACGTTCCTCCAGGTGGCGTCTTGCCTTCACTGTGGCCCCCGGCAGTGTGGCCCTGTGGTCTCTCCGAGTGTGGCCTTTAAATTATATGGAATTTTTACTACATATACTAATTGTCAGCGTGAAGTGAAGGTAGGTGACACACACACACACACACACACACACACACACACACACACACACATACACACACACACACACACACACACACACACACACACACACACGGTGACTGTAACTCCTTGAAAAAAATATCTTGTTTCCGGAAGTCGTTTAAGTCAAGGCGTCGCTTATTTATACTCGTATCCAATTATCTCTCCTGCTGGTGGTGTCCAGTTCTGCCTGCTGGAGGACCTGGTGAGAATTGTTGTTACCTCACGTCTCGTTTATCATGTACAGTACTCAGTGACAAGATACTTCAACGTGCATTACCTTGGGTGACGGAAAGCACTTGTTACATAAATGGCAACTTGATCTTTTCTGTATGGCGGCTGGGATTCAAGCAGAGGGTGAGGCGTCGCTGTCTATAATGCGATATATTTCTGGGTCCTTGTGACTCAGCAGCTAACATCTCTCACAGAACAAAAGTTAGCTTAACACTGGAATTTCCTCCTCATGCATTGTTATGGTAGCACCTTGAACTTCCTCGGCTGAGTTTGGAGAAGGCAGACTGGGGTCGCTCTCAAGTGTCTTCAAGCTGAGGATATTTAGAGAAGACTCAGGTGCCGAGTTCCTTGACATTAACACTACAATATTTTATGCAGCACAAAACTCTACTGTAAGGAAGATCTCATGAACTCCACAGTGCCAAGAAGAGAGTGAACACAAGATGTCCCGTTGAGAGCTCAGAGAGATAAACTAATAAGGACTCTACCACGTAAGGTTATCAAGATACGAGAAACTCTGGCCCAAATGCAGCATCCATAATTAACAATCATCGTGTGATTCATCTTCACTTTCAAATAAACCCGAGGTGAAACTATACTCCATGGTTAACAGTTAACCAGCAGGCGTAACTAACAAGGCCAAAGACTCCCTCAGCATACAACAATACCTAAAACCTGATATATCGTAATATTATGGGGACGGAGGATCCCACAAGATATAATGAGTGATAACAATACGGTGTTCGGGACTCCCAACCTTTACAATCGACTCTATGGTGGAGGTCAGTTTGGCCTCTATATTACGGCAGAGCAACACACAGGCGGCGCAACAATACATCATGAACCTCCTTCACCCTTTATTCTGGGGAGTTAATGTTAAACTGAGAATAAATCAATGAACTTAATTACTAAACGATAAACAAAGATATAGATTAGGTCTCCCCTACCCCATCCACTTCTATCCACCTCCATCCTACCCCATCTATCCACGTCCATCCTACCTAACTCCATTTACTAATGATAATAATAAAAGTAATGATAATAATAGCAGTAATAATAGTAATCATAATAGTAATAATAAGTATATGTCAATGAGTTTAGTGTTGTGTGTGGGTGACATCATAAGAAATTCCCACACCAACACGCCGAAACTGTGGGATAGAATACGTCATTTAGTAGACTGACCTTCATTCTCTTAAACTTTGAAAGAAGACTGACCATACTGGACCACAATGTTTTCTTACTAAATTTTGAAGACAATTAGTTAAGAAATAAATAAGTATTACAGCCTGGTATTCAATCAATCAATCAGAGTAGCTACCATCCACATATCTGAGGGTTGGCGACCACAGTCCTCCACACTAAACGTTCTCGGGCTGTTTTTACCGATACTCTTAGGTTTTGTATCTCTCTGGGGACACAGTTTTTAATTTCATTCATCCATCCCAGTCTCTGCCTTCCCCTGGCCCTCCTATCATCAACTATGCACATTAATATTTATGGTATTATCCCCTCATCTCTAATTATAGGACTAAAATATCACATGTTCCTTACTCTATAAATTTAAAGTATTTCTCTTCCATTTGGTTTACTGAAGTGTAGCTTATTTTTAACATTCGCCTATAACGTCACATTTCAAAGGCCTCCAACCTCTTTCTGGTGTCTGCTGAAAGTGTCCACGTTTCTGACCCATACAACAGTCCTTTGCTATATATAAAACCTTTCAACAGCCTTTTTCTCAAATTAAATTAATGTCCCTTTTCATTGGGTCTTTTAGATTATTAAATGTTGTTTTTTCTTGACCAATTCTTGTTATGGTTTCCTTCCCACATGTACCATCACAGCTAATGTTATCTCCCAATTCACCAAACTTTTCCACTTGTTTGTCCCCTGTTGCCTTCCCTAATTTTTTATTTTGGGATTATTTCCAATTTAGAAACAACCATTACTTTTGTCTTTACAGCATTAACTCTTAATCAATATTCTTCATCTTTTTCCACTAATCTGTTAACCAGTTTTTGTAACAACTGTTAACTATCTGTGATAAGAGCAGTATTACCTATCCATTAACTTTTGTGTTTCATTGGTACATAGAACTCCTCTCAATTAAAGTTCTGAATATATATTATACAATGTTGGAGATAGAACACAGCCTTGTCTTACTCCCTGTCTAACTGTGAACCAATTAGTAAGTTCATGTGTTGACTAACAAACACTGCTGCTTCCTTTTGCCAGCAAAGATTTTTTTAGAATTCTATTATTTCATCCATTAATGCGTTATATAATTTTATTATTCTGTATTTTACTGTCATAAGCTTTTTGAAAATCAACAAAACAAATCCTTGGAACTCAAAAGACCTTCACTCAAAATTCCCAAACCAAATGTAGCTTCTCTAGTTCCCTTTCCCTTTCTAAATCCACTTTGAGCTTTTTATAACTCATCTCAATTTTAAATTTTATTTCTTAAAACTATATTTAATTAAACTTTGCAGGCATGACTTATTAAGTTTATTTCTCTAAACTGGGAGGCTCCTGGCGTTTTTGGTAATAACACAAATATATATATATATATATATATATATATATATATATATATATATATATATATATATATATATATATATATATATATATATATATATATATATATATATATATATATATATATATATATATTAAGCACTGGGAAGGTCTCCTTTTAAATACTGTACATGTATATAGAATTACATATTTTAGTCAAACATTTGATCTCATTCTTGCTCATATGTTTGATATATTCTGCTGGAACCTGATCAGCCCCACAGGCCTTATCATTTTTGTTTCCTGAAGTGGTAGTTTTATCTATTTCCTTATTGTTTCTTATCTCTACTCTGTCCTTATCATTGTATAGTTCTTCTACGTACTCTGCCCATCTCTCTTGTACTTCTTCTGCCTCAAAAAGGATATTATTGTCTTAGCTTTTAATAATTTCACCTTTTTTAATTCCTCTTTTCTGGTTCACGTGTTTAATCTTTCTGTACATTCCCCTAGAGTTATGTCTCTCGGCATCATCTCTCTCCTTGCATTTCCTTTGTCCTACAGGTATTCCCTCACTCTCTGTTACAATTTCATATTCTCTCCCTGCCTTTGTTTTGAGCTTACCTAAATCCCATCTGATTTTTATTTATTTATTTTTATTTTTTGGTCTCAATAAACTATTACTGGGACATGGTCTGACCCAGCAATCTTGGTTCGGGTTACTAAAAATCTGAATCTTTTCTTAATTATAATGTATTTTAATAGATTCCTTACACTGTTACTTACGCCCTGGGGTGATATCCATGTATAAAGAACATTGCTAATTAGTTAAGGATGGAAAGTGAAATTGCTATATAATGACGGCCTTTTCTGATGCTGGGAAGGTGATGGAAGCAGAAAGCTGGAAAATGGAGGGATATAATGAGCCTGTCTCCTCTAGGGCGGGCAGAAGGCTGAATAACAGACCCGTAATAACGTGGGAAAGAGTGTAGCAAGTGGTGGTGGTACGCGGGAAGTGAGAGTGTCACGCTGGCTGCCCCCGCTGCATGGGCTCACTACAGTTCATGACTGCCTGTTTCCCTCTCCACTTAACTGTCTCCTGGTACGTCCATGGTTACTTGTATCTGTCTCTCCGCAATAGTTATGGATTACCTAAACAACGTGTTAATTTAGAGCTTAGAATTAGACGGTCATGAAGGAAGCGAATGAAAACTTGACGGGGTCGATGGACAATTTTCCTGAAGAGTTTTTTTATTCTAAGTGGAGTTATTCAGGGAGATGTTTTGCCTCCCATCTGTTTCTGATGCTGATGGATTCCGTCGTGCGGCAGATGGCTGGGAGTACAGGAGTAAGGATGAGGTTGGTGAGTAAAACTGGTTTATCTAGACGTCGTGGAGAATATATTGCTCAGGAACTACAGGACCATCAGTCACCAGGATACCGGAAAAAAGGATATAAATAACTATAAAACACTGAGCCTGTGTGAACAGAACAAGCTTAGTGAGGAGGACTACTGGTAGGAGAAGAAATGATTAAAGGGTCGAGGACTTTCCCTGCATTGTTTACAAACACTGGGTCCTTCGAAGCCGAGTTTAGTGAACGCCATAATGAAGGAACACAAATGATGACTATAATTACTAGTCTGGACATCATACAGAATGGCTACCCGAACAAATAATCGCCCTACACACTCTGGTGACAACCAGCCCTCAGAGATGACCACGAATCTCGGTTCAGAAAACAAGGTAACTTCCGCATAACACCGGACCTTTGAAAATATTGAATACTCCATCGATGGCGACACCTTGTAAGGAGACAATCTGGGGGAACTCTGTGGTCTTGTGAACTGAAAATGGATCCTAAAGGCTTGACTACCGGTTAGGGGCAGTGTGGATACATCTAATGTATACTAAGACTTCGGTACACATGGGGGCAGCGCGACCGGTACTGCACTCGTTCCCGTGAATTGAAGAGGTTTTAAAATAAGGTCGCTGGTAATGGTAGGAACACGTGTCACACAGTATCAACACTTCCACATATTTACGGAGGCAGGGAGGGAGGCCGCGTCCCACGTCGGAGATGAGGCAAGAGAGAGCTGGGAGAGACTCACGGAAGACACACAGGACAACTGGCTTACTTAAATGGAACCTGAGGACGAGGATGAAGGTTGAGAAGAAGACATTGTAATTTTTTTTGTCGTAGTTATTGATTTTGTTGTTGCAGATTTTTTCTTACATTTGTCATAATTGTTGTTATTTGTTTTATTGCAATTAAATATTTCTTGTTTTGGATGCATCAGTTGCTAGTTCGGTCATATCAACACCAGACAACTACGGTGATAATAACTAAAAGTAAGTTTTGTGTGTTAAAAACCTTATCTTATTGAAACCTGCGGATCAGTCTCTTTCGTCAAGCCTATGTGTGCCGTGTGATATGTCTTGTATAATTGTTACGTATAATTATGTGTGAATTATATGTATTTATATATGATTATAAGCCAAGAAATGATACGTATAGTTACATGGGAATTATATGTATTTGTATATAATAAAAAAACCCAAATTGTTACCGTATCAGGCGATTAATACGTATAATTATAAGATATGATATAATTATGAGTATAAAAATGATCACATGAGCTAATGATTTCGAATATTCTCATGATATTATAACTGCATATAACTAAATAATTATTACGTATTAAGTATATATTTCTTAACAGTATATCTAATATAAATCTTTTACTTGTATAATGGGAAAACAAAAAAGGAATCTATCACGTACAATTTGACACTTTAAGTAGGATCAAATATTCTTAACTACGCAATAAATCTTAAACTGTTCACATCATTATTATTTCTAATTTCCTCTGTTGATCTCCCACGCTTGCAACGTTCAAGCACTTTTTAACCTCTTAGCAATTACTTCCAAGCAAAACTTAGCTCATATTTATAATCTCATGCAATCTCTTACTTGGGAATGTATCTTTCAGCTTAACGTTATCTGGAAATTTCTATATTTTCAAGCAATATTTTAGCTCACAATTGCAAACTTTAAGGTAATCAGAGCTCGAGTTTGAGCCTCGTTCCTTCACACACAACGCTTCCATTCTTCTTCCAGGCGTCTTCAGTAAGGTGACTCACAGGGCGCAGTAAAAGACGCGTTGTGGGGGTAATGGAGCTGTGGGGGGTGTAGTGTGTGTGTGGGGGGGGTGTAGTGTGTGTGTGGGGGTGTAGTGTGTGTTGGGGAGGGTACACACACACACACACACACACGCACACACTCATTACTGTATAATAACATAATTTAATAACATAAATTACAATATTAAAATTACACACTAAAGCTAATTGTTACCTTTTCCTCACGTCAAAACATTGTCTGCAATCTATTTGTTGTTGAATGTGGAGGCAGGTCAGTTACACACTACAATGAACACTTAACAACATAACAGAACAACAGCATCACAGAATAACTTCATAACAACCCATAAACCATAACAGTATAACAGCAACAACAGCAGAATAACTACATAACAATATGAAGGACAATAGCTAGACAGAACTTGGTGTTACTACAGTACTGTATTGTATTTCAGCAGCGACATATCCACACAAATATTGGACTTGTTGAAATTATTTAAAGGATTATTACAAACTTTTTTCCTAAACTTTCCTTTCAAACTTTATACTTAAACTTTATTCTCAAACTTTACATTCTAGAGTACCAAATATTGGTGGACATTGAGTTTATAATGTGTTCATTCATAAAAGAATTGGAACCACACCAGATTTTTGCCCTCGAGTTATTATGTCTTTCATCACATACTGTACAGTACATCCTTATGGGAAATATTTATATTAAACTGTCGAGCATTCAGTAATGAAATGGATGAAATAAGACTACGAATCAATGGCGGGGCTACATTATTTGTTTCCACAAATAACATCATGCATTGAAAATTATAAGAAATGGAATATAAACAAACCCACTTCTACATTATACATACTGTATCTAACAGACCACCAAGGGAGGATCCAGCCGATCATTTGGGGGCAGCCCCCCCGGGGAGGGGGGTTCTCACCTACTTATCTCACCTACAGTACATGTATACAATACACTCATTAACATTAATTATCTCCAGCCCATTCGTACAGTTCACTCTCTATGACATGTTCCTGCACACATACACAGAAAGCCTCTCTATCGACATCCTTTCTTGCATCCACACCTAATAAGTTGCTGACAAGAGACACATGTTTCTGGTAATGTTGTTCACAGAGGTGGCTATCTTTAGATGAGGGTTAACAACTACAGTCTTCTGGCTTTGGCAAATTTTGCTTTGCTTCCAGTGTTTGTCCCCAAACGTGGCCAGCTTGATAAGCTGCTCTTCCCACTTGCTGGCGGAGGGCGGCCTGTGTTGGTGGTGTATTCTCTATCAGGCTCTTTTCCTGGTCAAACAATGTCTGTTTAGGTTGATTAACTTTGCCATGGTGTAAAGTGCGGCTGTAGAGAAGAACCACAAATCTTTTAATGGCCTTCATTTCTTCTTCTGTGACATCGTCAGGTTGATTGGGCAATGCTGGGCTTTGCTGACGCAGTATCAAAACCTGTTAGAGAGGATGGGACTGTTTTGATTCACGGAAGAATATCAGATTTATGACTAGTGTGTAGTTGACCACTGGATGAGACAGAGGGAGGATATGCATGATTTTCACAGCTGACAAACTCCTCATGATTAACATCTCTTGCTTGACAGGCGATGTAAAGTCTAGCAAATAAATTACAATCAACCCTCAGGGCTACAAGGCTGGGGTAAGAGTACTTCTGGAGGCTGTGGCGCCACGATGGTATTGAACAATGACACGTTGTTTATTTTAATAGTGTCAGTCCATGGGGCCAGTCACTCTACAAATGCTTCATCTTGTGATTGGCTTTGGTGTTGAGCGTTGTTCACTGAATCCACTGATGATGAAGGTATGATTACTTTTGTGGTTATGTTGTACAATTCTGCTGACTCCTCTTTGAATGGGTTGCCAATTTCCTCCATTAGCATTACAAGGCACTTCACATCCTTGGCAATGGACTTGTGAACTGACGGCACCTGTTCATGGTGGCGAATATCATAATTCCTTGAATACAGGTAACTTGATTCAAATTCCTTCACACCCCCAGCCACTTCTGGACCAGCAATCATCCACCATCTAAGAGCTGATGGGTTCTCTGTGAGGCCCACGGCACAGCCATCGCCTTTGATAGCTTAATTTTCCTACTCACGGTTATGGTCTAGCGCAATCAGGCTGAACACATGACCAGACTTTTGAACAACAAATTTATCATTCTAGAATTCCTCATATACTTTTTTTTTTAATGAGGGTTAACCCACCCGGGCACAGATCACCGACCCACATCGGGGCCTGGGGGGGGGGGGAGAAGAAACAAGTAACACCGCAAAAAATAAATACAGAAATGTTAAACTAAAATAGATTAAGAGTGAGAAACGATATACATTATGTATGTTGTGTTGTCAAAGTAAACGAAACAATTGAGACCCTGCAATTGTGTGTAAATGAGGCAGAAAGTCAGATCAGCAACCTGGGACTTGGTCACAATTTTCGTGATGCCATATGGCAGCAGGGTCTACCATTAGACAACACATTATGCTTCCAATATCTTCCCAGGCGGTAGTACCTCCCTGTTTGGTAGCTGCCTACTATGCGGAGCTACACCACCAAAGAACAATGTAATTTTAATAAATTGAACTACAAGGACATTGGCACACGAAGCTGGTAGGGAGAGAAGGGTGAACGGAGAGAGGGAGGGGGAGGGAGAGAAGGGTGAACGGAGAGAGGGAAGGGGAGGGAGAGAAGGGTGAACGGAGAGAGGGAAGGGGAGGGAGAGAAGGGTGAACGGAGAGGTGGATGGAGGGAGGGGGAGGGAGAGAAGGGTGAACGGAGAGGTGGATGGAGGGAGGGAGGAAGGGAGAGAGAAGCCATGATGACAAAATTTAGTTGACGAAGAAGTTAGTGGATAATATAAAGACTAAATTTCTCTGGCCAAAACAGTGTTAATACTCGATACTTTCAGACAATATTAACAGTGTAGGTAACCACCACCACCACCACCAACAACAACAACAACAATAACAACAACAATAATAACAACAACAAAACAATAACAAATAACAACATAAGATACAGTATGTTAGACTAAAGAGAGATAATTGCTTTTTAGCGATAACTTCTATATATTTATTTGTGTGCGGATCATCAAATTACATAAATATGAATTGCTTCTTACAAAACCTAACCTAACCTAACGTGCTTACTTTTCGTATAATTTGGCTATCTTATGATGCTAAACGACATCTTAAGTAAAACAGAGAAAATTTTATCACACACGAATTATTTTTCGTTAAGTTTCAACAATAAAAACCAAACGTCATCCCAGTGTTAATACCTTATACCGACTCATTCTCTGAGCCGTCATTTGCTGCCATCACCAATAAAGAAAAAATACTAAAAGAATATTGAAACGACAGGAAATCAAGGAACAGAGAACGTTTGGGATTCTGCGCGTCATTAACTTCCCTCAAACGCTACTTAGATGTAGAAATTGAATCAGATTAACTGTACTCATTCAGGAGCAGCGCATCTCAGCGGGTGGTGGTGGCTGGGTCCTCTCTGCGCCGTCTTTCACTGTGAGGCTTCAGCTGTCACGAACGCCTCTCTTGCTGCCGTTCTTTTTAGTGTAAGGCGATTGTTGTTCTGGATTCGTGCTGTTTCGCGTTCTCGCTCGCCTGTTCTTAAAGATTTCTTGGTTAAAGGTTAACCGAGGGCGACTCATTATTACCATTGAAGAATAAGTGTTTAACGGCTGTCGTGTTGGGGTAACCTTGGTCATATCGACTTACTGTTTACCATTATTTGTATACCTGGACTGCCTCTGTACGTTGTATCCTTGCACTGTTTAGGTAGAGCACATTGTTTGTATACTTGTGTTGTTTATAAATATTGTGTATAAACCTCCATTTTTTTTATATACTTCGAACACTATTTATCATTTCGCTACATCAGTTTACTAGCCGATGGAGTAGTTGATTTATTCTCTGTACCTGGATAAAACCTGTGATGTTTGGTAGTGTCACATTGGAAAACTTCCTTCTCACATCTGCCCCAGGAGACATTTGTGAGAAGCATGGCTGTTATCGCTGTACCACAACACCTTATACACACAGGCTGAATCAATGCGAACTTCTGTATCGATTTTACTGAATAAATATCTATCTGTCTTTATCTGTTTTTATAATCTAGAAACTTTTGTAGTTTGTTTACGTCTCATCTTCACACACCCAGGGAGGAGGCGCTGTAAATACTATAATGTGTTTTATGGGGTGTATAGTGTGTGTGTGTGTGTGTGTGTGTGTGTGTGTGTGTGTGTGTGTGTGTGTGTGGTTATGCTTACACCTTAATGACTGTGTAGTGTGGTGTGTGTGGCTATGTGGTGGTGGCGGGGTGAGGGTGTTGTGTGTGGACGGGTGGCGGGTGAGGGCAGTGATGGGTGGCGGGTGAGGGTGCGTGTGACGGGTGGCGGGGTGAGGGTGTGTTGTGTGACGGTGGCGGATGAGGGTGTGTTGTGTGTGACGGTGGCGGGTGAGGGTGTTGGTCGAGGGAGGACTATAGAGTACTGGGTCTCCTGCTGGTGAGTCACAGAGCCTCGCCTTGAAGACTGATGCTGGAGGCCCGAGGGCTCTCTTACCACACTGGGGGCGTCTTACCACACTGGGGGCTCTCCTACCACACTGAGGGTTCTTACCACATTGAGGGATCTCTTACAACACTGGGGGCATAATAGGAGAGAGAGAGAGAGAGAGGGTCACGGTTGCTGAGATAACGATGACGCGGTAAAACAAGTGTGGCAGATCTTCTTCCCACGCAGTAACGGCAACACGTGGGTCAAGGAGGTGGTGGAGGAGGGGGGAGAAGAAGAGAAAGCGGAGGAAAAAGAAGAGATTAAGGGTGAGGTAGAAGAAGCCGAGCAAGAAGAAGAAGTGGAGGAGGAGGGGGAATGAGGTGATGAAAGAAAGGGAGGAAATTAACAAAAAAAAAGACAAGAAGAACATTCTCTCCCTCACTCCCTCCATCACTCCCTCACATTCTCACTCACTAATTCTATCCCCCCCACTCTCTCCCCCACGCCGTCACTCTCTCCCTCACTCACTGTCACCCACTACTACCAGAATCATCAAGCAGTAAATGAGAACAGCCTCACCAAGACACACTCCTGGGGGTGCTGTGGTGATGCATAATAAGGTAAGGGGCACGGTGCGGTGGCTGAATGGATACAGAACTCATCTCCCGTCCTCAAGTTCTCTGGTTCGTACTCGGGGCCAATTTTGATCTACCCAACAGGGGGAGTAATGGTAGGGAGTGTACAGGAGTGCCCGGGGTCTCAATGCCTTCTTTATGCACCTAGGTTTAGTATTCTGTGGTGGTGTATCGGCACTGTCCTTAACGGGGAACCGGGCCAGGTTAATGGTGGCCCCAGCTTTCAATGCCGTGTGCTTCGCCTTGTACAGGATGCCGCTCCTATGCCGAGGCTGGGGCGTAATTGAGGAGGAGTAGAAGTGGAACGAGGTTGAAGAAGAGGAAGAGAAAAATGAGGAAGAGTTGGATGAAGAGGAGAAAACGGTTAAAGAGGAAGAGATAGTGGTTAAGGATGAGGAAGAAGAAGAAGAAGAAGAAGAAGAAGAAGAAGAAGAAGATACAGTAATGAAACTACAGATAGATAAAGAAATTTGGAGAAAAAAGTTATAAAGAAATAAACAAATAAAGAGAGAGAGAGAGAGAGAGAGAGAGAGAGAGAGAGAGAGAGAGAGAGAGAGAGAGAGAGAGAGGAAGAAATAAAGTAATTGACAAAAAAAACCCAGAGAATAGAACAACAAAGCATAAATAAACTCCACTGGAAAATAAGTGAATAGACAAATATATGAATAACGCAAAAGATGTATAACGGAATAGATAAACGGAGGGATAGGTGAATAATGGAATAGATGAATGGATGAATAAAGCAACAAAATATACTGAACTGAAGATAATGAAATGAGATGATGAAGAAGGAGAAAGAAGAAATAAGATAGACGGAAAGAAGAAGAAGAAGAATATGAGGAAGAATAACAATAACAATAAGAAAGAAGACTGAAGGTAAAATGAAGGAAGAAGAAAAACTAAATCAAACAGATTACACACACATACACACACACACACACACACACACACACACACAAAAAGGGAAGGCAGCAGGTATGTAAGCTCACACCTACCAGGGCTGTTGTGTGCCAGGTGGAGGCGTGAAGTGGGTGGAGGGTGTGGTGGAAATGGAGAGTGTTAGAGTGGGTGGAGATGTGAGTGGGTGGAGGCGTGAGAGTGGGTGGAGAGGTGTGAGAGTGGGTGGGGCGTGAGGTATAGGTGGAGGTGTGAGGTGGGTGGAGGTGTGAGAGAGTGTGGAGGTGTGGGGTGGGTGGAGGGTGTGAGGTGGGTGAGAGAATTATTTAGAGTGGGTGGAGGGTGTATTGAGAGTGGGTGGAAGTGTTTAGCAGGTGGGTGGGGAGGTGTGAGAGTGGGTGGAGGTGTGAGAGGTGGGTGGAGGGTGTGAGGTGGGGTGGAGGTGTGAGAAGTGTGGGGAGTGTGAAGTGGGTGGAGTGTGAGAGTGGTGGAGGTGTGAGGGTGGGTGTGTGGTGGGTGGAGGGGTGTTTGGTGGGTGGGTGTTAGGGGGTGGGTGGAGGTGTGAGGTGGGTGGGAGGGGTGTGAGGGGTGTGGAAGTGTGAGGTGGGTGGAGGGTGTGAGGTGGGTGGAGGTGTGAGGTGGGTGGAGGTGTTAGAGTGGGTGGGTGTGAGGTGTTGGGTGGAGGTGTGAGAGTGGGTGGAGGTGTGAGAGTGTGTGGAGGTGTGAGAGTGTGTGGAGGTGTGAGAGTGGGTGGAGGTGTGGGGAGTGTGGAAGTGTGTGGGAGTGGGTGGAGGGTGTGAGGTGGGTGGAGGGTTGAGAGTGGGTGGAGGTTGAGAGTGGGTGGAGGCGTGAGAGTGGGTGGAGATGTGAGAGTGGGTGGAGGTGTGAGAGAGTGTGGAGGTGTGAGAGTGGGTGGGGAAGGTGTATCGAATGGGTGTGAGGGTGGATGAGAAATGTGTGAATGTGGAGGCATAAGAATGAGTAAGGAAAATTTGAAACAGTTAAAAAGTAAACAACAGGAAGAAAATTTTTAACACGGTTGAGTATTTTGAGTGAGGCAGATCTCTTGAAGACACCTGATATACAGCATACCTGCACATTTATCCCAAGTAGGATAATAACATCTCTTAAGTAGAATTGCATATTGTCATTCTCAATCATGTAGTTAACTATACAAAAATAACAACTAAAACACAACTGTATGTATTAATGCACAGTCGGGGTCTAAAATTCACACCCGACCAAAATGAAGCAACATCGACCCACCAAATGAAGCAGCATTGATCCCCAAATGAAGCAGCATCGACCCCCCCAAATGAAGCAGCAGCGATCCCCAAATGAAGCAGCATCGACCCCCCAATGGGATGAAACAGTCAGGGTAAGTCAGTTCGGAGACTCATTCCCGTGACTCAGTTTCACCACAAGGAGCGAACTTTTGTCCACGACGATTTCTATTTAGCTTACTGGTTCGTATGTCTGGTGAGTAACTCGATGTTTAGTCTTCGTTGTAGTGTGTTATCACGTGGGAAGAGTTGGATTAGGGTATAGTAGACTTCCTTTATTGCTGCAGTAGTGATTGACTGGCATGAATTTACCTGGAGATTTGGCAACCCAGCTTATTTTACAAGATGATTCAATACCTTAACCTAACCTAACCATATTTAACTTAACCTGACTTAATCTAACCTAACCTAACCCGTTCACAATTCATTAGGGTGTTCAATCATCATGTGAAATCAAATTTTTTTCGTGAATGATCTGAGCGTCGCTTCTCCGGCTCGGGTCATCACCAAGAACACCAAGGAACTTAATAGTTTCTTGACGTGAGAGAACTGTAGCCTTCTGCCGGTGTACAGTGGGTGGTGAGGGTGCAGGTGAGGGTGGGGAGGGTGGAGATGTGATAGTGGGTGGTGAGGGTGGAGGTGTAAGTAAAGGTGGGGATGTTGGTGGCGTTAGAGTAGGTGGTGGGAGTTGTGGAGGTGTGAGAGTGGGTGGTGGGAGTTGAGGGTGGAGGTGTGAGAGTAGGCGGTGGGAGGTGTGAGGGTGGTGGTGTAAGAGTGGGTGGTGGGAGGTGTGAGAGTGGGTGGTGGAAGTTGAGGGTGGAAGTGTGAGGGTAGAGGTGTGAGAGTGGGTGGTGGGAGGTGTGAGAGTGGGTGGTGGGAGGTGTGAGGGTGGTGGTGTGAGAGTGGGTGGTGGGAGGTGTGAGGGTGGAGGTGTAAGAGTGGGTGGTGACAGGTGTGCAGGCGATAATATAAGAACCAAATACAACTTCAGGGTATTATGGACAGCAATATACCCTACCATGCCCGAGGAAAGGTATTAATCACATCAAGGAGCAGTTTGCTGTTGTGTTGGTTCATTTATTTTACTGGCCGTCGACAGCGGTGGTCATTACGGCCGATACTGCAGTAAATATATCCCCTTTCGCCTAAAATAAACAAACACATTTTTTTCTTTCTAACAGTGCACAATGTTTACAGTGCACGGGTGATTAACACTTCCTTCTTCTCCTCCAGGATGTCTTGAACGAGTTTGAAGATGAAACAGAGTATTAATAATGACAAACCGGTAGTTCTGCACATAGGGAAGGTAGTCTTAGCCCATTGTTGTTAGGTTACTCCACCCCGTGCTTGCCTAGTTGCCCACTATATAATCTTAGGCCATGATCCGAGCCTATACTCTGGCGTTGAGAGTCACCCTTGTGGAGTAGCTTATCCGTCCTAGGGGTGACGTGTATGATGCTGTCCAAGGAGCTATAGAAAGACACACACACACACAAAGGAAGCACACACATCTTACGAGGCGAAATGAATCTTCGTTAGAGCAAAACATAAATATTCCAGGTCTGTCTCTTATGTCAAGATGTATTGGTGTATTGGTGAACCACAGTGACACAAACACCTAAACTTTCTTGACAAGTAAACATACATTGTGGTTTACATGTTTATGAAACACTGGTGGCTGGTTATTAGGTTTCGCACGGGTTAGGTAAATATTGTATAACCTGGCCTGTTATAGTCTGCCCTCCCTGACGCGGGTAACCACCTCCCGCAATCGTCGCGGTGATGTCTCAGTCGGGGAAAACTTTTGGGGGTTCTTGCCCGGACCATCCGGAGGTCTGTGGTCAGCAGTAATACCAAGGTGCACAACCTGTAATATGTGTGTAAAGATTCAGGTCTCTAACTGCTTCCGTGTTGGAGCTATGGCTGGAACAGAGAGACGCACTTATGGGCAGACATGTCCTTTTATTATTATTATTATTATTATAGATAGATAGATAGATAGATAGATAGATATACAATCTGCTTGCCATCTTGTTCTCTTTTTGTGTGTGTGTGGAGGGGGGGGGGGATTATGCGTTCTTATAAGGTCGGGCACGCGGTACATCCCTGATCACCTTAATACAGTCCGTGGGAATCGGACACGATACACGGGGAGGCCTGCGTGATCTCAGAACACCCGAGAACTCGTGGCTCATGTCGGAAATTAGAACCCAGTGATGTGATAGTCAGCCACTTGGGAATTTGGCCTCTAACCCAATTCTTCAGCATCAGTAATTATTCACATAACCTATTTTGAAGCAACCATCCAGCAGAACCCCCGACACTCCTCTAGAAACCTTAGCCACTCAGTAGAACCTCCACCAGAACCACCAGCCACCCAGTAGAACCCACCACACTACCGTCCACTCCATTAGTCCATAAACACACATCAGCTTGACGCCTCGAGTGCTGTGTAGTGTCATCTTGAGTCAATCTGATGGCTGGGATGAGGGCGTACTTGGCGGCCTGTATGTGGGTAGCGGAGGGAAGGAAGGAAGGAAGGAAGGAAGGAAGGAAGGAAGGAAGGAAGGGGACTAGTGAGAAGAGGGGTGGGAGAGAAGGATGGTGATTGAGGAAGAAGGGATTAAGGGGAGGGAGAGGGAGGGGCGAGGGAGGAAGAAGAGAGAGAGAAGAGGCAGGGAGAGGAAAGGGGTCCTTCTTTTTCCTCATTCTTCCTCTCCTCCTCCTCTCCTTTACCTCTCTCCTCTCAATCCCTATTCAGTCTCCCTCTCCCTCATTCTCCCCAGCTTCATTATCTCTTCTACCCTTATACCTCCTTCTCTCTCTCTCTCTAGTGTTTTATTTCTCCTCTCTTCTTGATTTTCTTTACCTCCTTCCTCCCTGATTTTCGAGACGACCCAAGACGGTGAGTATAAGGTATAAGGGAGAGACAGGAAGAGGAGAAGGAAGATGGGGAGGAGGAAGAGGAAGAGGGGAAGAAGAAGAGAAGGATCAAGGAAAGAGGAGGAGGAGTAAGTGTAAGAAGTACAACTAGAAAAGAAGATTAATTATGAGAAGAAGAAGAAGAAGAAGAAGAAGAAGAAATAACAATGAAAAGATAAATAGGATAAAGGAAAAAAGGAAAAGAATTAATTAGATAAGACGAGGAATGACATGACAGTTATTAAATAAACTGGAGTGACGGACTTTGTCAACAAGGAAGAGAGGCGGGGAGATAAAGATGGAGGCAAGGAAGACAAGAGAACAGCCGAGAGAATGTCAATAAGAGTGAGAGAGAGTGAGACGGTGGGACAATAACCCGGGAAGTAAAAGGGTGGGAAGAATAACAGAGACATTGTAAACATTACGAAAGAAGGATAAATATGGGAGAGGAAAGAAGAAAGTAAGAGGAGGAAAAGAATAACATAGATAAATAAACAAATACTGTAGATCGGTATACAGATAGCAAGATAGAGAGACAGATGCGCTTTTTAGGTTTAACGACTTTATTGGCAAAGCTTGGAGTACAGTTTGCCTATTTTGAGTAATTTAGTCAGGTCTTGACACTGAGGGGACTATCACTGTTCATCGCCATGCAGGACAGTGGTTCATGGTTCATATGCAGTATAAGTCATATTCTATCTTGGTGTGGGTTAGCAAATTGAGGGTAGACCGCAAGAATGTCCTCAAGCACTCCTGATTGAATGTTGTAATTACATAGCTCATGGTACAATAAGCCAAGTGTATGCTTTAAAGGTTTATCACAAAGTTTACATGCTGAGTGTTCCGGTATGGGTACAGCGTTACTAACTTGCCAGATGTGTCTGTATCCTAGCCTAATTCTGGCCACGACTACATCACATTGTCTGGTTCTGTCCTTGTGCTGGCCATACCGGTACCTCTTGTCAGAAAAAATTATATATTTACTAATGCTACAACTACCAGATCTCTCTCTGCATTTCTCAGTTTTTCTAGATCAGAGTTCATGATTTTGACTTGTATGTTTTTAAGTACAGCATTGGACAGGCCAAGGTCACGGTCAACATTTTCTTTCTTACATGCCTCAATGGCCAGTCTATCAACACAGTCATGATTCCTAATTCAAACATGGGACGAAATCCACACAAATTCATTACGAAAATTGTTCTCCTTAGCAGTTATCACATATCTTTTAATATCACAGACAACTTTAGACATAAAGCCTGATGGATTGTTCATTAATTTCAAAGCACCCTGGGAGGCACAGAATATCACCCCACCTCCATTTTCTTTAAGGTAGTTCGGTGTGTCTTGTGTTGGCCCAGTTGTTCAGTCTTTACTTGTTTGACACTACCATCTCATTTTCTTTATATGCTGATTTGCGACTAAGGTGTCCCCAGTCCAATCAACTATACAGGGGTACTTTATTATATAGATGGGAACGTGAAGACGGTCTAGTGCAGTGCTGACCTCCCTGCCGCGTTGTGTACCCAGAGACAGTGATGAGGATCCGTTTATATTTGCCGTTTTAGCTTTACCTTTAATTACAGTGTACAGTATATGATGTAGGTTCTTACCCATAATTGTTTTTATAAGTATTTCTGAAAGATGTACTGTATTAGTAAACGCACCTGTAATACTGACTATTCCTGAGTGTACTAATTTACCTTACCTGGGACGCGTGAGTTTCAGCATTCATCAGCAGCTTAAGTCGTTTTTGAATTTTTTTTCCCACACATTGAACTGAACCAGTTTCTCTGGACTGTGTCACTGTTGGTACACACCTGCCAACCATGGCACATCTGCCTGGTGAACATTTTGGTCCAGTGTTGTGTAAGTCGTAAAGTGTAGCAGGTGTGGAGGGAACACCCTGACACACATACAGGACCTGCCAGTATTAATTTATTTAGGTCAACCTGCACTGTGTGCCTCTTCACTACACCACTAACCTCTCTTATTTACGTGGTCACTCACTAGTAGAGGACCATTAACCTCCACAATACCTGGTCACTCACCAGTGGAGGACCATTAACCTCCACTATACGTGGTCACTCACTAGTGGAGGAGCAGTTGTTCTCGTACAGGAGCTTCAAGAACCACATTTTAAACAAGTTTTACTTGGGATTTTGTTCTTTTTTTTAATCAAATTGTTTATCAATTTCATGGTGATGATTTAATCCGATTTGACGTCATAACCTACAGTACATCCTCGCGCCCTGTTACCGGCGACGCTCCTTCCCTCATAAGACCAAAAAGATAAATAAAGGAATAGACAAAGCTACACTGTAGCCTAAAAGAAAAAAAAAACCCCAGGAGTTCCTTCAAGGACGACGTATCCTTGAGCAGTGTTTTACTAGGGAATTCCTAAAAACTCACTTGCCTGAGCGCCTTCATGTGCAAATTAGCAGCAGCAGCATAGACTGTTTCAGTGCTCACCCCGGCTGGGAACACAAGCAAGACAAAGGCACAGGTTTACCTCACAAATGATACCTCCAGGACCCAAGACTCGTCAAGCAAATTGATAAAACTCAAGACAAACACATCCTCGCCATAACCAAACGATGCAGTGGGCACAGAGACGCGTGGCTCCTGCTGGCTGGGTCTCATTACACACCCCTCTGTGGCTCCTGCTGGCTGGGTCTCATTACACATCCCTCTGAGGCTCCTGCTGGCTGGGTTTCATTACACACCCCTCTGAGGCTCCTGCTGGCTGGGTCTCATTACACACCCCTCTGAGGCTCCTGCTGGCTGGGTCTCATTACACACCCCTCTGAGGCTCCTGCTGGCTGGGTCTCATTACACACCCCTCTGAGGCTCCTGCTGGCTGGGTCTCATTACCCATCCCTCTGTGGCTCTTGTTCGCTAATTTCTGTTTTTTTTTTAACGGGTATTAGCTCACCCAGGCACAGGTCACTGACCCACATCAGGGCCTGGGGGGCAAAAATGTACACACACACACACACACACACACACACACACACACACTATAAAATAAAAAAATAGAATAAAAATTAAATATAATAGAATAATAATGCAAGAAATAATAATATCAGTAATAATAACAATGAAGAACCATAAAGAAATACAAAAATTAAAAAAAAAATAGATCAAGAGTGAGAAACAATTTATGTATGTTCTGTTGTCCATAGTAAGAGAAACAATTGAGACCCAGCAATTGTGTGTAAATGAGGCAGAAAGTCAGATCAGCAACCTGGGACTTGGTCACATATGGCAGCAGGGTCTACCATTAGACAACACATTATGCTTCCAATATCTTCCCAGGCGGTAGTACCTCCCTGTTTGGTAGCTGCCGACTACCTGTACATAAATGATACAAATGTATTACTTAGTTTTTTTAATTCATGAAGTGTATTTGATGGGTAGGTTGGCTCTTGGTTACGTTTAGGTTAGGTTAGGTTAGGTTAGGTTAGGTTAGGTTAGGTTAGGTTACAACTGTACTGTAGTGTTCTGAAGACTCTATATATCCACCCCGGATATAATACTGATGGATATTTCGTATGTGTGTGTGTGTGTGTGTGTGTGTGTGTGTGTGTGTGTGCGCATTTGAGTAAGTGAGTATCAAGTTTACTTTATATGCAGTATTGACAGTGAATTAAAGATGAACACACACACAGGTAATTAACGAAACAAAAAGAGAGAGAGACGGAGAAGAGTAAATAAAAAAAGGCTCAATAAATTAAAGAAAATTATAATGATTCGTAAAGTTTAATCAAATCGTAAATTCTTGTCGAGACGTACACGGTTATCCATAAATTCCTGAACACTTTTAATTCTGTCAATGAATTACGCTGCCGTGAGGAGAGTATTCATTATTCAACGCCTAATATCTTCCCCAACGACAGTACAACCGGTGCTCTTAACCATGCAAATCGAATTTAAAAAAAAATCAAACCTCATATTCCGTAACGGTTTTAACGGTTGTAACGGCTTAAGCTTTGAATTATACTTTAATGATGAGTGTATCTTATTAATGGGTACAAATCATGGCATTTTACGGCTAATAAAACGTTTAATGAGATACAAGAACTCAATGACATGAACGGAATTTCGCACACTTAGTATCACAGGATTAGTGATGGATCTTAACGGATGCGTCGTGAACGATTGGGAACGAGGTGATGCGGAACTGACACCTTCCTGGATATCCGATAGCGTTCTTGAATCGAGTACTTACTGTAACATGTCTTTGTGATGGAATATATTGCTGTTATTAGTGTTACTGTTATTACCTTGCCCATAACAACTTGGTGGTAGGGTATCGTTTTCAGTAATTTTTTGTCTCTGTCTGTCTGTCTCTGTCTGGTCTGTCTGTCTGTCTGTCTCCAAAATAACTTGAGAACGAGAAAACGGATTTGCATACAAGATTAACATTAGTTGTCAATTAACTAAGTTTTGACATGATGAAGGTCCAGGCAACGATAGCAAGGTTTCTTCTTAGGTTGAAACAGACGGAGGAAATAAGGCCGACTATCTGAGGTGTTTCGGTAAACTTTATACACCCAATGTTTAAAAGAAAGAGAGAGTTGGAACTATTAGTGTTGAACCCCAAAAAATACAATCACTTTGGTACGTGAACATAGGGTGGTAACTTCTCTCACTAACCCCCCCCCGCACCTCCCCGCACCTCCCCGCACCCCCCCTTATAGTGTTATTAGGCAGGTGGTGAGGAGTCAGAGAGCAGTGCCTGTGTCCTCATGGTATTATTATTATTATTATTATTATTATTATTTATTTATTTATTTATTTATTTTATATATACGGATTCCCTCAATAATAATAAGAAACTGAATTGATGAAACTAATATTATTTCTTTAAAGAAGTTGAAGACGGAGGGGGGGGGGTAGGGAGGATAACAGGAGGCAGGGAGAGCAGGATGTGAGAGGGAGGGTGAGAGAGGGAGGGATAACAGGAGGCAGGAGAGCAGGAGAGTGAGAGGGAGGTGAGAGGGAGGATAACAGGAGACAGAGCAGGAGGTGAGAGGGAGGGTGAGAGAGGAGGATAACAGGAGGCAGGAGAGCAGGAGGTGAGAGGGGAGGGGGAGAGAGGAGGGACACAGGAGGCAGGGAGAGCAGGAGGGTGAGGGAGGGAGGGGGTGAGAGGGAGGGATAACAGGAGACAGGGGAGAGCAGGAGGGTGAGAGGGAGGGTGAGAGAGGGAGGGATAACAGGAGGCAGGGGGAGCAGGAGAGTGAGAGGGAGGGAACGTCTCTGTACCACTTCCGGATGCTGATACTAACGATGCTAAGAGGTCAGGGGTCACGTCGGTAGGTGGATGGGTTAAAGGTCATTTTATTATACGGTGTTGACAACGGGACTGAGGTCAAATATTTGTGAGAGAGAGAGAGAGAGAGAGAGAGAGAGAGAGAGAGAGAGAGAGAGAGAGAGCTTTTCCCCTACCGAATAAACAGTTCCGAATCAACAGTTACAGACGTGTATATTATCACCTGTTAACAGATAAAAACGGCGTGGCGTGGGATGAGTTATTAGAGATATCCGTTTTTATTTGTTTGCTG
Source organism: Homarus americanus (assembly GCF_018991925.1). NCBI lineage: Eukaryota > Metazoa > Arthropoda > Malacostraca > Decapoda > Nephropidae > Homarus > Homarus americanus. The sequence continues at coordinate 3,554,835 of NW_024744357.1, read as the reverse complement.
TTGTGTAGTGACGTAGGCAACAGGTGAACAGATAAGAGGGAAGAGTGATGGACTTTTCTCAATAATATTACGTTCTGTGAGACTCTTGCTATACCCGGCTGATGTCTTTTGTTGATGCGTAAAGTCTCAATGAGTTGGTGGTACGCAATGCACTCTGTGAGGGCGAGGAGGAGGAGGAATGGAAGGAGGAGGAGGAGGAGGAATGGAAGGAGAAGGAGGAGGAAGAATGGAAGGAGGAGGAGGAGGAGGAGGAGGAATGGAGGAGGAGGAGGGGGGGGGGATGGAAGTAGGAGGAGGAGGAAGGGGAGGGGGAATGGAAGGAGGAGGAAAAGGAGGAGGAATAGTAGAAGAAGGAGGAGAAATAATAGAAGAAAAAGGAGGGGGAGGAATGAGAGGGGAAGGTGCAGGAGAGGGAGGAAGCACTGAAGTATAATAACTCAAGGTAACATGCACAAGGTAGTGTGTTAACCCCCAACATGGACTAATAATAAACAACACCACGACACACGGCTGGTTGTGTTGGTAAGAAAGACAGACCTGCAAGGAAAAGGCCGGTAGCGAGGTGTATTAGCAACGGGTAGTGAACACAATGAGTCGTGTCCTACATAATCAGGAAAGCAAATCGCTGTGTGTGTGTGTGTGGGCGGGGGTGTTGTTGTTGGATCATGCGTGAACAACCCGAAGAACTGGATCGAGGGTCAACAGAGAATTACACCTCGAGCAGCTGACACACTCACTCTCAGGATATTGGTTAGACGTTATGTGTCGTATCATGTTTCTCATTGTGTTGTATGTTTCCCGATGTATCTCAGTATCTTATCTCCCTGCTTGATTGAACACAAGACTCCCAAGAACGCAAAAAAAAAAAATGTGGGGTTACTGAGCTACCGGTGTGTGTGTGTGTGTGTGTGTGTGTGTGTGTGTGTGTGTGTGTGTGTGTGTGTGTGTGTGTGTGTGTGTGACCTTCTGTAATTTAATATCATGTGTATTTAATTATATTCATGCATTTTTTATTATGTTTATTGATTGTATTATAATCTATTAATATGCTCCTTACTGTTGCCACAATCACGTTCAACAACCTTCACTTAATCACTACTTCATGGCGCCAGAACTCACCTCTATCACCCTGGCCGTCCATCTCTGGTCTTAGCTGGGCTCTCTGGTGTGATTATAACTCCTCCTGTACCATAACTCACCTGTGTGTGTTAGAGTGTATGTTTACCTTGTTGTGATTATTAAGTGTCTCACAGGTAACACAACAGCAGAGTGCACTATAGCTTGTTACCTGTGTGTGTGTGTGTGTGTGTGTGTGTGTGTGTGTGTATAATAATAATAATAATAATAATAATAATAATAATTAACGGTTTATTGAAAGAGCATGGCAGCCGGAAGGTTGAAAATATACAGTTACATAATTGGGGAATGGGTCTCTTGATTTACAAATAATATACAAGTAACATAAGTGATACAAATGTGATACATAATAACGAGGTGGGGAGAAGGTCAAACTACAGGGCATATCAACATAGTGACAGTGCAGAAAGTAAGATTGACTGGGAGTGAATACACTGGTTGATTACAAATTATTGATAATTTTTACAATGGTTGGGACTGGGCTGTTCTTATAGCGATCAGTTCGTGCACGTATGGGCTGGATGCGGTTGTGGTGTCGAACAGCAAATCTCGGGCGTGAGATCTCAGGTGGTAGTAGGAGCCGGTGTCGAGGATGGTGCAGAAGCGTCTTCCCAAATTTGCAGAGGAGGTCGTGGTGATTGTCAGTGAGAGCCGAGAGGGTCAGTGTGATGAGCGCTTCTTGATATGTGGAGTAGGAAGGGGAGAGAATAATCTTGCATGCCCTCTGTGTGTGTGTGTGTGTGTGTGTGTGTCTCTCTCATAGTGTACTCCTTTCCCTCCCCCCCCTCCCTCCTTTTTTTCCTTTCTCCTCTCCATCTTATCCTCCCTCCTTTTTTTCCTTTCCCCTCTCCATCTTATCCTCCTTTTTTTCTTACTCTCCCCTTTTCCACTCCCTCTTCCTCCAACTTTCTTCTCTCTTCCCTTTCTCCATTTCCCCCTTTCTCTCCCCTTCCCGTCTCCCTGCCCCTTCTTCCTGGTCCCTTCCTCTCACCCTCCTCCTTCTAAATTGCTTCCCTCTATCGTTTTCCTTCTTGACTTTCCTTCCTCCCCTCTCCCTCTTCCTCTCTTCTTCTACCTCCTCCTGCCCTCCTTCGTCTCCTCCTCCTCCCCCCCCTCACTCTACATTCCATATAATCTCCCGCCCTCACCGACCGGCCACCAGGGGGTCACTCATGAAGAAACAGCCTTAAATTCCTACACGTCTGTCATGTAGGATGGGTGACCTCGACCCATCATTCACTCTCCTCCCTCACAAATACTGGAAGAACCTGGTACAATAATTTTTAGTTGTTTGGTGTTTTTATTCCTTACAGCTAACGTGACCCACATACACAGGGGTTACTTATTTCTTTGTCTGACGGAGGCTACTCGTCGCCTGGCCTTATACGTCGGCTTTTGTTTTTAGTTAACAGTTTGAGTAGTCCAGTCAGGCCATGACACTGAGGAAGCTATCACTCAGGTTCAGTTACCATAAAGAGTCTGTGTCTGCTTCCGAACTGAATCAGTATCGAAACTAAATGAGACATTGGAGCGCCAGCTGCGTCTCACTTTAAGAAGCTGGTTTTCCAGGCATCTTCGTGGTGTAGATTAATACAGTATAACCTTTTTCTTTTCTATTTTTAATTTCTTTGTGTTCTTATTTTTTTCGCCCCCCTAGGCGCCGTTGTGGGTCGTTCGACCTGTGCCCGGGTGGGCTGATTCCCGTAAAAAAAAGAACTAAAAAGAAAAACCCCTGAGATTATGTTCCACATAACATTCCGTTCTGAAGGTAATAGCAAAAAATACGACAAAAAGACATTATTCCTCACCTCCTCTCTCATTGGTGTTGCCACCCTGGACCTCTCACTCTCCAGGTGATGGCAAGTTACTTTAGTTCTCAGGGAAGAATGTCCTTTTTAATACATATGGAAAATAATTATGCCCTTGATCATTATGACAACACAGAAATAACAATATATTTAAGTGGTTATCAATAATATATTTAGACGTGCATCTATATTACATAAAAAATATGATGTAACAAATGCAAAGGCACTTATTTTTAAATAAAAAAGTGCAATAATAGTGATATCGTCCATCACCAGCCCAGCGGCGAAGGTGAGGAACTGCTTCACGCCCTGTTTTTACTAAAAGACTGAGTCCCTTCATTTAATATGAATTTACACATTTTAGTGTGTTGGTCTGACCCCCACACATGAGTCACAGACGAGAGGGCTCAGAACAGTAGGCCTATACACAGCTCATCCCTAAAGAGCTCCTCTCACTATGATATAATGATAATAATGGCTGCCTGTCGTGTTCAAGGATGGCCGGCCCAAGGGCCACCAAGGCGTTAATTTGCTTCAGGTGTAGAAGCTGTCGCCAACACAACAACCACACCCTGAGTTAACGAACTGCATGACCCAGTGTCAAGGAATAGTCCGAGAAGACCGGACAACTCGCCAACTACACTGGCTAACCATTACCCGGGAACATGATCAGGATAGTGATTAACTTCCACGGCCCTAATTACTGCTGGGTAGACAGAGCCAAATGACGAGCAGAAAATTGGCCATAGTTTCACGCTGCCCGGGGATCGTACCCGGGTCCACTCGCTGTGAGGGGAGCGTGCTGACCATGAGACGACCATCACCTCTCATTACACCGAGGCTGGCAACAGTGTTGGGTAATCTCTTTTTCACAACCTGTGTTATATTGCATTTACAGCTGTGTAGTGGTGCCTGTATAGAGTTTTTTCACCTGCATATTATATAACTTTAGGTTGTCTATATTTTTTCAAGTAAAACAGAATATTCGTCTTAATACAAGACAGATGACCGCTTATTATATAATCTGTGGCCAGGTGTACTTTATTAATTAACCGCTTCATTACTGTACAGGTTCAGGTGATGTCAACAGTGTTCAGACATAACCATTCTTATTATTATTATTATTATTATTATTATTATTATTATTATTATTATTATTATTATTATTATAATAACTAGGGGTTTCACACACACACACACACACACACACACACACAGGGAGTTGTTTGGTGTGTTCCATACTTACAGGTACAGTGTGGCCAACTAACGTGACCTTCACCCACAAGGATCACTTTGTTCTTCGTCTGGCATAATCATCGTGGTCGTCTGGTTAACTACTCTGTTGGTTGCAGTGTTGCCAGAAGCCCTTGTGTCCTATTGGTTCATTGTCTTGACTCTATAAATATTTATAGTTATTTTATATTTCACACACACACACACACACACACACACACACACACACACACACACACACACACACACACACACACACACACACACGCGCCACACACACACACAGACACACACACACACACACACACACACACACACACACACTACAAAAAATACCACCTTTTATACTCGACCCAAATTATAAGGACGTAAAGAAAACAAAAAAACAAGTAAACTCTCACACTTTTTATTACAACAAGTGTGACAGACAGACAGACACATCACACTACTGCCATATATCACAGATTAGTACACGCTACACCCCGTCCCTGGCTCATACTGCCTCCCTTAGTCACCATCTCTTGCCTCTCCTCTACAACACAACCTTAAGTTATGTTTAATTCAGGTCTGTAAATTCACACTAATATGAATATCAGTCATAAATCACGTGAGTTAATTAAAATCTAGACATAAATCACGTGGATTAATTGAAATCTAGACATAAATCACGTGGATTAATTGAAATCTAGACATAAATCACGTGAGTTAATTGAAACTTAGACATAAATCACATTAATTTATGCTCTTTATTATACGTTAAATCTTGGCAAAAAACCTCATACATTTGGTTATTTTCTCATATAAATCACGTATATTTATTTTAGTTCAGACATAAACCACATTAATTTGTTTGACTCTAGACATACACATACTAAAGAAAGACATGAATTAATTATCCATAATTCCAAACAGAAGCTTATTTAATCTGTCTTCTTTACATTATTTTTTTTCTTCAGTATAACAGATTTAAATACAGATCATGTACAGTCACCTTCACAAGTGCGTTTACAGGCGCTCGTAAGGGTTTGTGCAGTGTGGCAACGCTGTGTTTGTTTACATTCGACAGAAAGAAACTCACAATAGTATAAACTTACTATGGAATCAAAGTAAAACAATATTACAACAAATATCTCAAAGTAATGATTTGTGGAATGTTTATATGATGAGCCCCTGTAAACACACTAGTGAAGGGGACTGTGCAGTACATAGAATTCATTACATCGATGAAATAAGATAATTTTCTTTTAATTCAAGAAAAAAAACACTAATATAATGCTAGCTCGGGGATCCTAGACAGTCAAAATAGCGAATAGTGTGAATTAACGACCAAAGAACTCTCTCACTCACTTCTCAATTATATATATTGAAACTTACTCTTGCGGAACACACTTAAAGCACTGAACTTGCTTGGTCATCAGAGTTAATTTTATCTTAAACTTCTACACAAGTTTTCATTTACATGTTTATAATATATTTTGAGGGACAAAATTAAACTCGTGAGATAGTATTATGTGGGGTAATTAATATTCATAAACAGTTACTTCATTATTAAAGACGTATTAAGATTTCTTTATCTGAATTACATAGATGTGAAAATTTACTTGAAAACATACTGTACACGTAAAGTCATAAAATATAACTGTTGGGGAAAAAAGTCGAGATATTTCCCCGTGTGTCACTTGGCCTTTATATTACCACCAAATGTATCAGCGACATATCAAGCGTTACCTTCGTCATCTGGGGAATGTTCACTTCATATTAACCTGACTCATAGTTACTTTCGTCGTGTTTCTGTGATGTGATTATTGTCCGCGCCACGGCTCCTGACTTACAGCAAACCAGAATCATTCGTGCGTGTTGGTCCACCTTGTGTGACACCGTGATGACTTTATCCATGACGGAGAGACAGGGAGAGAGAGGTGACCTTTTAATTCTGGAGTGTGGAGTGTTAATATTTACACGGTATTGTTAACGCCATGGACGCAACAAGAACTGTGCCTTTTAACAGCGATACAATATGATTAAATGCTACTTAGCTTATTATTCATGTACAAAAAAGTAATAATATTATTGTGAATCCGGATTTCGTTAGGTGAGTTAGGCGAACGTTAACAAAAGCGCGGCGCGTTCTCTTATTAGTTACGATATTTTACTTTATACATTTTTGGGGTTTTAATCAAAACACTGAGGGACTATACAAATTATAAAAAAGCTGAATTAATTAGAGAAAATTCTGACGGATAACACAAGCAAGATAATAATTATCCCAAAGGCTATGCTGTTTACCGTCTCCTCACACACACACACACACACAAACTGGACGTGACAACACCCCGAAAACAAAACAATTCACGATAAGAAATAGAATTAGACGAAAATGAACGATATCACGTAAAGGAGTAATATCAAGGAGGATAATAAGAACACAAAATATACTGAAAAAACTTGGAGAAATAAAACCCCAGCACGTGTAAACTCAGTCGACCTTATGGTGTGGTTCTTAGTTTAATATTGTTATTCGTGGGGGTTTGTCTCTGCCTCTCGTGTTCTTCTCAGTGGGTGAGGAGTCGCATTGTCTCGGTAAGGTAAAGTTATGTCGCACACTAATTACCTATTCTCTCTTTCTTATTGTTATTTCCCGCCGCCGCTCCCATGGTGTGAGATATAAACAAATTCATGTGTTTATTTGTCCTTGTCTGTGTGTGTGTGTGTGTGTCCGTCCCGGGTAATGGTTAGCCAGTGCAGTTGGCGAGTTGTCCGGTCTTCTCGGACTATTTCTTGACACTGGATCATGCAATTCGTAAACTTGGGTGTGGTTGTTGTGCTGGCGACAACACACCTTAAACAAATTCACGCCTAGGTGGCCCTTGGGCCGGCCATCCTCGTTACACCAAGGGCAACCATTATATATATATATATATATATATATATATATATATATATATATATATATATATATATATATATATATATATATATATATATATATAATATGTGTGTGTGTGTGTGAATACATATGCCAGTGTTTATGTGTCTACTGTATGTATGTATATGTGTCCATGTGTTTGTATGTATGTGTGTGTTATTGTGTACACGACACCTGGGACACAGAACAAACTCCAGTAGTCGTCAGTCATGTTGACCTCCTCGCTATTGTCTCACTATTGGAGTATTTCCTGCCGTGTGTCCAGTGGCGTGGATAGGGATGTGGCCTTAGGGGTGTGGCCTCCAGGACCGTAGTGGGGTGCGGCGGGTGATGTGGCCACCTTCAGGACACTTATTCGTTTGGCACAGAATTGTGACAATTCGTTTGATAGAAACATTTCCGAATATTTCTGTCGTTATTTACAAATATACACAAATAAGCACGTTACGTATGCATGTGTAGCTTAACGCGTGTGTGTGTGGGGGGCGTTCTGCATGTGCGCTTTGCGGTACCAATGGGTGTATTTATGTTAGGAGAATGTCTGTGTGTGTATGTGTGTAGGGGAGTGTGTGTATGTGTGCGCGCGTATGTAACAAAATGGCACACAGTGGAACATGGTAATTCATATTTTCTCTATTTTACACAGATGACACTGGGAAGGATGTGTGGATGAGAGCACAGTAGTCCTGGAGTCACTGAGCGGTGCGATGGGTATTTGTACATAATTCAACAGTGGTATGTGCAGCTGACACTATCTAGACCGAGATGTTGTGGAGGTACTCGAGGGCGTGGGCGTGGTGGAAGAGACATGGTGGGCGGAGAGGGCGTGGTGCCAGAGAGTGTGTAGTGTGGGTCGCCAGTCCGGGCAGGCTGGGTCGAGATGAGCGAAGATGTATGGAGGCGGGGCGGCGGGCTTGGCTCGGGTCGCCCACGCCGCCATTTCGTTGTGGTCGAAGGAGTAACGTAGATTGAGGTAGTGAGGCTGGAGGCTCAGCGACTCTGCCAACAGCCCCGTCACCCACACGTCGTCCACCCAGATCCTGGTCGCCACACCCGCCTCCGCCACACGGGACAATTTGTCTGCCAGGTCAGGAGTGGCCACGTAGGCCAGGCCAGCGCAGTACCGCGGGTACTCGGGCCACGGGTAGCCCACCTCGCTCACCGCCCACTTGCCTGTTCGCTGCGGCTGTGTCCCAGCTGGCAGGACGTTGCAGGCAAGGGTGCGGCGGGGAGGGGGGAGAGGGAAGGTGCGCCCTAGCAGCGCTCTCAGCGCCGGTACGTCTATGAAGGCGTCATCGTCGGCCTTGACAAGGTAGGTGGCGTGGGCGCAGTGGTCGGCGGCCCAACGCAGCGCCATGACGTGCTTGTACGTGAGGTTGTGGTAGTGGTCGGTGAAGCTGCCCACAACGAGGTCCCCATGACGCCTTGCCTCCTGCTCCACTAACTCTCTTACCTCCAGACCGCCCATGCCGTCCTCTTCCCCCGCCTCTCCGCCGCCCCCACTGCCCTGTCCCAGTAGGAAGACGGTGCGAGCCGCCCACCCGCCACTGCAGTAGGAAGACGGTGCGAGCCGCCCACCCGCCATCAAGGTCCTTGTGGCCACCCCATGTGGCTCTGATGGCCTGCCTCTGCCGGAAGTGGTCAGGGCGGGAGTGGACCAGGAAAACGAAGAACAGTCGTGCAGGGGAGCACACCTCGCCCGCCTCCTGCACGTAGTGGAAGTCGTGCAAGTCTAGCAGTTTGGATGGTTCAGGCCGTGGCAACTGGTGCTCTGGTAGGGATGGCACAGGCGGGCGTGGGCGGGGAGTGGGCGTCGCTATGAGCATTGAGGTGAAAGCAGCGATGATGAGGTGGGTGGCGGCGGCAACCAGAGTGAGGCAGAGGGAGAACTGTGCCAGCCTCACCACACATAACCACCCACACCACCGCCCACACCACCGACCACACCACTCACTACCTCCACCATTCTCAGAGTCCGGGCATGGGCTGTTGCTTCTGCTGCTGCACCTGCTGCTGCTTCTGCTGCTGCCTCTACTGGAGCTGCTACCCAGGCGAGCCTCCAGCAAGTCAGTCTGCAAGAGGAAACACCATCGTCAAAATACACAAGTTAACACTGAGCTCACTGTACGGGCGCCTCGAGGGACGGCCATTAACCTCTGCTGTGGACATACTGCACTGGACATATATACTGAATATAAAGATGTAGGAGCATTAATACTATATCTCCGTTAACACTACACAACAAACTCTACTGACTAACTCGTCGTCAGCTATTTGTTATTAAACAGAGACAGACAGAAAAGTACACAAGAACACACAAAAATTATATATCTTGACTTGCCCAGAGAAGCAAGACTCCCACGTTGTCTGAATATTTCACAGATCAGCGGATGTTTTACCGCCAAGGTTTTAAAACTACACACATGCTTTTTTTATACGAATTTAACGTACAACCATCTAACCTAATCTAATATAACCTAACCTTCACAGCAAAAAGCTTGCCTTGTATTGATAGCCTTATTTACAAGAGTACTTTAGTTCACGGCAAAATATCCACTTTCTACTTACTGATTAAATTCTATATTCACCATCAATGTTTAATATTCGTCTATTGGATCACCTGAAGATTAGCCCCTCAGCTTATTTCACCTGACCAGCTAGCTGTTAAGGCGCCCCCGCTAGGGTTACTGACGCCTGGAGGGTGTTGACACAGAGGTTCTCGCCCCGTGACAGGTTATATCAACAACTGTGATGTCACCCCCTCTCTGACGCGGCGAATTGAAAACACAGAAAAAACATTAAAATTTTGTTAGCCTGTGTAAGGTCAATAACCCTGCCCACCACCCAGTGTGTCTTACTGTCCTCCTACACTCTGTTTCTTCCTGTGCCTCTATCATCATCCTTTACTCTACACCCTCACTTTCCATCATCCACACCCCTCACCCTCCATCATCCACACCCCTCACCCCCACCTCGTCTCATAATTGTATTCAGTTTCTTGTCTATTATCATCCTCATTTTTCGTCTCCTCCATGTTTGAGGAGACCAAATAATGATAGTTGTATATACGTGCTTCACCCTGTTCCTCGTCTCCCTCTCTTGGTACCTGATCATCTGAGGGAGAGAGAAGCTAAAGTATAGGTATTGGTATTTGTGGAGATAGTCAACCATCTGCCTCATCGTTGGTCTTCTTACCGAGGAGCCAAAACACGTGGAGAATATTGTCCCCTGTTACCTTACTCCTTAATTGATCTGTTTCGTCTTATTTCTTATATGGTGAGAACGGGGACGATAATGGATCACCTGAACACTGTATACCTAACCTAACCCAACCTAACCTAACCCAACCTAACCCAACCCAACCCAAACCCAAGCCCAACCCAACCCAACCCAAACCCAACTCTCTAGGTAGCATTAGTGTTCTTTAATCACCAGGTAACGTAAGGTGGGGTGGGGATAATTACAGTCAAACAGGAAACAACAAAGTCCTCAAGAGCGTTCAGTCACTCGCTGTTGTGTGCCGGACTACAAGGTGACTCCGCTGGTGCCCACTGATCAGACATTACCGGAGACGTTCTCTGTATGCTAAAGGTGATTCCTGAGGGAGGCCGTGACGTCCTCAAGCGGCCAGTTTACTCCTTGTTATAGTAGTGATGTTTTCCCACGAGTGACTTGGCAGGATGTTGTTGTTTATATGAATCCTGAAGGACCTGTTTGTTGTTGTTGTTTGTGGTGGTGTAACACAGTAAGCGTTTATTGTGTTGACCAAAGGATTTGTTGTATTAGTTGTTTCAAGAGGCCCTGAGAGTCTCTTTCTCTCTCTCTCTCTCTCTCTCTCTCTCTCTCTAAAGTGTGATGTAAGATATGGACGCCAGCTCACTTAAGCACTGCACCCCATGACAGCTGCAGCTGGTGTGTGTTTCATGGTCAACGTGTGAACCTTTTGCCGCTGATTGAGATATTTGCATAAAACCAATCAACTGTTGTATACTTTATGAACAATATCAACTTGAGCAAGAAGGAAGTGTATATATTTATTAGTGTGTGTGTGTGTGTGTGTGTGTGTGTGTGTGTGTGTGTGTGTGTGTGTGTGTGTGTGTGTGTGTACTGTCACACGTCGCTTCAGCAGCTGGCAGTCATGAAACAGGAGGCATAAAGCCGTGACCCTGAGGTCACTCGTCGGCTTCCCGCCAACCACACACATACACACAGCCGCTCACGACCCTGGAGGGAAGGTAACACTTTCACTTGTTTCTCATGGAATAATTTCTTAGGTGAATACTGAAGCCAATACGAGGTTCGTTCCGCACATATTTCTCTCTCTAGATGAAATTGTCTGTGTTTATCATCTACTAATTCGTGTAAAGATGACGTAACTAATATTTATAAATTCGTTTTTTTTTACACTAAGAGCAGCTGGAGGATATGAAATATACCCGGGAGTCTTGTCAGGAAGAAGACTGTAATTATAGAGCCACCTGGACTAGTGCACCGACCTGACGAAGGATAATGTCTCAGTGAAAGGAAGACTGGCAAGGGGCGGGACGGGGAGATATGGGAAGGCTTAAGTCATGAGTCGAGGAGATACTAGGAGAGTGAAGAGAGGGGGCAGATACCTTCCAGAACGGATATATTTCATGAATATATTATAGGCTGAATCATTAAGAGCAAACTTGGTGGGTGGGATGGAGGGAGAGGACTAGGATGTGTGTGTGTGTGTGTGTGTGTGTGTGTGTGTGTGTGTGTGTGTGTGTGTGTGTGTGTGTGTGTGTGTGTGTGTGTGTGTTTAGAAGAACTTCAGAAATAGTTTTAAGAGAATTCTGATGTGAGACTTGGCAAATAATTCTCAACTGTTCTCCCTCACTCAAAGTATTATTTTATCTTCGGGGGGAGGAGGAGGAGGAGGAGGAGGGAGGTTTAATCAGTAAATAAAAGACCAGGCAGAGTTGTGGTCCATCTTGGCCACGATACAAGGATGACAACCTTTAACAACACTAAATATTTAAAACGCTGGCTCTAGGTTCAGAACTTTAGAGGGCTGGAACAGAGAGAGAGAGAGACAGAGAGAGAGAGAGAGAGAGAGAGAGAGAGGTGAAGTATGACAGACAGGTTGCCACTCGTCGACTGAGTGTGTGAGAAGGATAACACTGGTCAGCTTCCCTCCCTCACACCCGTCACGGCTGGAGGTGGAGAAACAGCTGTCATTCTCAAGTCCTCGATATTCCCAGTTCGGTAAAATAATTTTTTTTTTATCCTGGCTAAGAATTTGGGAAGCTTCATATTTTTCTTTGTTTTAACGGAATCATAAAATATAAATACTTTTCTTACACAAATATAATAAAACCTTTTTCTAGTGAATTTAGTAACACTCGTCTCCAGGAAAATGTCTTGCCTCCATGCGTCGTGTCACTCTGGGTAGACTATTATGAGCTTGACGGACATTCCCAAACCTCTTTTGACACGACCCTCTCCCCCTCTCTCCCTCTCTCCCTCTCCCCTCCTTCCCACATTTCTCACTCTGTCTTCACTCCTCCCTCCTTCTCTGTATCTGTCTGTCTATCAGTTAATATTACTCTGTTTTTTTTACTCTCTCTCCGTCTGTCTGTCTGTCTGTCTATCTACCAATCTATGTCTGTCTCTTTCTCCATCCATCCATATGTACTTTACCTATATATTCATCTGTCTCTCCAGTTATTCATCTGTTTAGCATCTACTTATCTATACTTTTATCTCTCTCTCTCTCTCTCTCTCTCTCTCTCTCTCTCTCTCTGATCCATCTATCACTGTCAATTTCTATATTTCGTTATAGTTCTCTCTCTATCTCTTTATGTTGTTCTTGTTCTTTATGTTGTTCTTGCTCTTTATGTTCTTGTTCTTATTCCTTTTTGCGGTGATTGGTTAATTCACTCACATGGCCTTAAGCTCAGGTCAAAGAACACACGACGGAAAGAATTCTACTTGACCCCTTCATTAACTTGGTCACGATCACTGGCCCCGTTGACCTCTCCGTAAGCACAAGTTAACTGGTTCTTTTAGTTAGGTCAAGGTCAGGAGAATGTGATTGCCCGGCTTGACCTTTGTTCTGATCCACACTGGGCGGGTCTTGAGTGTGGATACAACGTGTGTTTTGATGTTGTGTGAGGATGACAAGCTGTCCTTCATGGTCGTGTTGACTCTGTTAACTGATACGATTTTGGTGATACTTAGACCTGGCGTTTTATTGTGGTAGAGACCTGGCGTTTTATTGTGGTAGAGAACGTGTTTTATTGTGGTAGAGAACGTGCTTTATTGTGGTTGAGAACGTGTTTTATTGTGGTAGAGAACGTGCTTTATTGTGGTAGAGAACGTGCTTTGTTGTGGTAGAGAACGTGTTTTATTGTGGTAGAGAACGTGCTTTATTGTGGAAGAGAACGCTATATTTTATTGTGGTAGAGAACTTAATATTATATTGATATTATTTATTGATTTTTTATTGATGTGATTATTATTATTATTATTATTATTATTATTATTATTATTATTATTATTATTATTATTATTATTAGTAGTAGTAGTAGTAGTAGTAGTGTGTGTGTGTGTGTGTGTGTGTGTGTGTGTGTGTGTGTGTGTGTGCACCTAATGTGTCCAGCGAGCAGAGTGCGTCTCTCAGGTGAACACAAACCATCCTCTTCTTTCTGTTTCTTCTTTAAATAGTCAGATGAAGTTTTACGGTCAAGGTAAATTGACTTTAGCTCAGGATAATATTGGTGGAAATTGTTGCTTGGTAATGTATCCATGAGAGAGAGAGAGCTAAGGAGGGAGATTGAGAGAGCTAAGGAGAGAGATAGAGAGACCTATGAAGAGAGATAGAAAAAGAGCGAGTTAAAGAAAGAAATGGAATAAGAGAGAACTGAGGAGAGAGAGAGAGAGAGAGAGGTGGTCTAGGGTCGTGTGAACGCTGTACACAGTCGTTGCTAGTCTGCGTGACGACCACTACCATTCGCTAGCTGGTATATCCGCTCCCTGCAGTTGCCAATTACTTGCCAAGCAAAACCTAATTCATTCCGAGCTTAAGCTAAAACACAACACTCAGACAACGGAAGAGCAATTACCGTAAAACTTCATTATCCAGAACTAAATAATATCGTTAGCTTCATGGAATACTTCAAGGAACACCGTGACGTTTAATATATAAAAAAAGTTGAAACAAAATCTAATCATGGAACGCTTGGCATGAAGAAACCCTAATAATAAAACTCACTCAAGGAAAATAATAATATTTCTCTCGCAATTAATTTTTCAGCTCTGCGGGTTTTTTTACTTTGAGAAAAAAATACTTAAAGTATATTGAGAAAACTTACGATGTTTTACATATATATTTTTAAAAGACTTTGGATGTTTTATCGAATATGAATCCGAAATGACAGATGTTCCTACGATAATGCATTCCTCCCTCTCTGTAGTTACGGCAGAATCTCGCTGTATGTATGTATGTATGTATGTATGTATGTATGTATTTATGTATGTATGTATGTATGTAAATGAGACAGGTAGATTGCTTCTCACCTCAGCTCAGGTAAACTATAATTAACTTCCAAGTAAACTTCAATTAAAATCCAGGTAGATTATAACTAAACTCAAGTTAAATTTGAATGACAATAATTCCAGGTAAACTATAAATCAGGTAAACAATGAATCCAGGTAAACAATGATTCCAGGTAAACAATGAATCCAGGTAAACTATAAATCCAGGTAAACTATAAATCAAGTGAACAATAAATCAGGTAAACTATAAATCAGGTAAACAATAAATCCAGGTAAACTTTAATCAGAATTCTGACGATAAAATATAATTCTTTCTCAGGATTCGTCGAATTTCACACCGTTCTTGACACAGACAGACAGACAGACATACAGAGACAGACAGACAGACAGAGACAGACAGACAGACAGACAGACAGAGACAGACAGACAGACAGACAGAGAGACAGACAGACAGACAGACAGACAGACAATATGAAGGCCCACTATACATCTGTCAGAGGATTCAGATTCTTAATGGTTTGTTAGATAATTTTATGCTATCTATCTATCTATCTATCTATCTATCTATCGTCTGTCTCTGTATGTCTGTCTGTCTATCTGTCTTTATATATCTGTCTGTCTGTCTCTGTCTGTCTGTCTGTGTGTCTCTGTCTGTCTGTCCGTCCGTCCGTCGTAGTAGTAATGTAACATTCAAGCAACAGTCGGGTAACAGTTAGTAACAATAAAGGAGGTTGCACACACACACACACACACACACCGGCTCCTACTACCACCTGAGATCCCTCGCCCGAGAATTGCTGTTCTACATCACAACCGCATCCAGCCCATACGAGCACGAACTGATCGCTATAAGAACAGCCCAGTCCCAACCATAGTAAAAATTATCAATAACTTGTAATGAACCAGTGTATTCACGCCCAGTAAATCCTACTTATTGCACTGTCACTATTTTGAAATGCCCTGTGGTTTGACCTTCTCCCCACCTAGTTATTATATATCATATTTGTATCACTTATGTTACTTGTATATTATTTGTAAATCAAGAGACCCATTCCCCAATTATGTAATTGTATATTTTCAGCCTTCCGGTTGCCATGCTCTTTCAATAAACCGTTAATTATTATTATCACACACACACACACACACACACACATCACCTCATCCTACGTCTTGATGTGACTGTTTCTTATTCAGCCTTTCTTCACTCTGTCTTCATTAGGTTGAGTGTCTGTCTGTCATCATCATCATCATCATCATCATCATCATCATCATCATCACTATACCTCATTACCTACCTGGGTCTGTTGCCACTACCACCACCCTCACCACCACCTCTACCCTCACTCACAACACCACTACCACAATCACAGTCCTATCAGTAACTAATTAGCTTACCTGTGATTACCTCTAGTGGTGGATCGTGTAGGTACTGATCACTATCTACACACACACCTACACACACACACACACACACACACACACACACACACACACACACACACACACACACTACACACTACACACACACACACACACACACACACACACACACACACACTCAGAACTTTTACCTTAATCTCTCAGGTAAAATTAATGATGATGTTTTTCCGTTTTTCCTTTTATTCCTTCCGTCTATCCTTCCGTCTATCCTTTCCGTCTATCCTTCCATCTATCCTTCCGTCTATCCTTCCATCCATCCTTTGCGTCTCTCCACCCGTCAACCCTTCCGTCTTACCGTCTAACCTTCCGTCTTACCGTCCGCCCTTCCGTCCGGCTCCTCCCCCACCCTACCTGTATCTCGCCCTACCACACAAGACCCACCCTGACCCCGTGTTTCATGCGTTAATGATGGGTCAAGTGTTGTCACCTGTACCATTGTTCTTGAATGGTGTTTGTTTACTGTAAATAGTGTTGGTGTTTTGGTTTAAAGAATATGACATTTTTTTCTGTGTTTGTACGAATGTTTGTAAGTGTTTGGATATTTGTGTTTGTTTATCTATAGTTTCTTTAGTGTTTATATGTCTGTTTGTTTGTACTATCGACCTCACGGTGTTTGTGTACGCGTGTATAATGGTTCTTTATGGTTTGTATATGTGTTTGTCCGTCAGATTGTTGTTTATGTCTGTATTTTGAGTAGTTTATGTGTATGGATGGACTCACAAGGCCTGGGAGGGGTGTGATGGTGTTTATACCTGTCTCGTTGGCTCACCTTAATGATCTCCTCCCCCCCTCCCCCACACGTGAGCTGATGACATCTATACGTCCCACCATTCCACAGTAATGATCGTGGACATACCGTAAACAGAGACAAACAAACAAACAAACAAACAAACAGACAAATACAAGGGAAATACAGGTATATGCACAAGCAGTCAAGTTCACAAACACCAGTT
The DNA here is from genome assembly GCF_018991925.1 of Homarus americanus. Lineage (NCBI taxonomy): Eukaryota > Metazoa > Arthropoda > Malacostraca > Decapoda > Nephropidae > Homarus > Homarus americanus. The sequence continues at coordinate 3,537,814 of NW_024744357.1, read as the reverse complement.
GATTTATAGCTGCAAACACACACACACACACACACACACACACACACACACACACACACACACCAAAATACCATGGACACAAACAAAATAAATTTATCTATCCCTGTCTGTCTGTCATCCTGTCATTCGTGTTTTTCTCTCTGTCTGTTTGACTGTCTGTCTAGATCCAACAAACATGGTTGGGAAAAGTCACAAGATAATGATGTGATTCTATTTATGTTTTCAAGACGTTAGTTAATTGGTGATGATCAGCTACTGTCTTCAAACTATTTATTGTCTCTCTTCTCTCTGTCTCTCTTTCTCTCTTCTCTTCTCTTGTGTTATTTAAACTTCACTCACTTCCTTATTTATTCCCCTTTACTCTTCTTCTTCTTCTTTTTTTTCTTCTTTATATCTCTCTTTCTCCCTCCCTCTATTTCCTTATAACTCTTCTTCTTTTTCTTCTACTTCCTCCTCCCCCTCTTGTTCTCTCAAACCCTTCCACCACTTTCCTATCTTTCTCTTCACTCTTCCTCCTCCATTTCTTCTTTCCCTTCCTCAAATACCTAATCTCTTTTCCTTTCTTTCTCCTCTTCTCCTGTCCCCCTCTTCCTCTATTTCCCTATGTCTCTTCTTCTCTCTTTCTACCCCTCCTCCTACTCCTCTTCTCCTTCTCTTCCTTCCTTCACTCCCCAACGAAGCAGTATGTCAAGACACTCACAATTACACCCCATTTTGACGTTCCAGCTCGACATAATACCACGTCATCTGGGGTGCCTGATGGCTGGGTGTTGTCACTCACTCAGTTTCGCCTCCCAGGTGCGCGTGTCTCCCTACCTCCCTCTCCCGTACAATTTAAGACCGACCACACACGGCAAATTCAGCACCAATAATACCTCCTGTTTTACTGACTTTTCTGATTATAATAATACTTTGAGATTAATAAGAAGTTTCATAATATAAGGCCTGTGAACTCCAAAATGAATGATGATTTTAGTCGTGGAGATATTCTTTGCAAAAACTCTTACTTTACTTTAGATTTTAGTTATGAAAGTGGAAATTTCACGCTGCCTTGAAAGAAAAGAAGATATTATTTGCCGTGGACCATTTACTAAAGTTCAGGACTGTCATATACAGTAGACGTGCACTGAATATGTTAGACACTGCCTGTAGTGTATGTGATGACCTGGCTGGGCTATCCTTGGTTAAGTGGGTTTATATACCTGTATACCTGCACTGTGTACATTGTTTATATACCTGCGATGTCTGTATGCTTGCTAAATTAATGTAAACTTTTATGATGATTTTGCTGAATAAATGTCAGTCCATCAACTATTTAACCAAGAGCAAAGGGACAAGCCCAGGTAAGGCAAACATTCGGATCCCTTGAAGATTGGCATCCATAAGAGCATAAAAATGGAGGAAACTGCAGCGGGCCTATTGGCCCATACTGGGCAGTCCCATTTACACCCAACCCCTATTGCTCATATAAGCATCCAACCTGTGTTTGAAGCTATCCAGCGTATTCGAGTTAATGATGATATTTGGTAACTTGTTCCACTCATCCACTACTCTGTTTCCAAACCAGTGTTTACCTATTTCGCGCCTAAATCCAAATTTGTCTAATTTAGAACCATTGTTACGAGTTCGCTCCTGGTTGGATAGTTTTAGTACCTTTGTAATGTCCCCTTTGTTTAGCCCTGACTTCCATTATACACTTCTATCAGGTCGCCCCTCGCTCTGCGTCTCTCGAGGGAGTGCAAATTACGATGCTTTAACCTGTCTCTGTACTCAAGGTTCCTAATGCCCGAGATTAGTCTTGTCATTCTCCTCTGGATTCTTTCCAAGGGTTCTATATCCTTGGTTAGGTTAAGTGAGGTTAGGTTAAATACCATTAAGGTGTTTAATTAATAGGTGATTTATGTTATTTTTCCTCTCAGGGTAGAATCTTTTGCACGTATCCTTGAGAATGAAGGAGCTGGCAAGAGGGAGGTGGCTGGAGGGAGGGAGGTTGCTGGAGGGAGGGAGGTGTCAGGAGGGAGGAAGGTGTCAGGAGGGAGGGAGATGGCTAGAGGGAGGGAGGTGGCAGGAGGGAGGAAGGTGTCAGCAGGGGGGGAGGGAGGAAGGTGTCAGGAGGGAGGAGGTGGCTGGAGGGAGGGAGGTGTCAGGAGGGAGGAGGGAGGAGGTGGCTGGAGGAGGGAGGTGGCAGGGAGGGGAGGGTCAGGAGGGAGGTGGCTGGAGGAGGGAGGTGGCTGGAGGGAGGAGGTGGCGGGAGGAGGAAAGTGTCAGGAGGAGGAAGGTGTCAGGAGGGAGGGAGGTGGCTGGAGGGAGGGAGGTGTCAGGAGGGAGGGAAGTGGCTAGAGGGAGGAAGGTGTCAGGAGGGAAGGGGCGCCACACATCCCGTAACTTTGAGTGAGTTTGTATTTCCTGCCTCGTGTGTGTGTGTGTGTGTGTGTGTGAGTGAGTGTCCTGGGTCTGACTCGCCCTCACTGGAAGAAAGGGAGAGAGAGAGAGAGAGAGAGAGAGAGAGAGAGAGAGATACATACATACATACATAGATGGATACCGTGCCTCTACAATGTATAAGATCCACTGAGGTGTTGATGTATACTTTCAGAGAATCGAGGTATCTTGCAAAACACCGCCGCCTTCACCTACAACTCTACTGTACATACTGCAAGACTACGCCCACACCCACGCCCACACCCACACCCATCCACGGTCACGCCCCCTCATCCACAATGTACGTAAATTGGTCTGACTCACAGCGCCTCGTGACTGCTGGTGGTTTAGGACACAACAGCTACGACGTCTAAAGGAAAAAGATTGGGACATTATTCCGACCCATCAGAACTTGTTTCACTTTAATTGACGATAAACACACGAACAATGAGACCAGTAGTGTTTGTTTGTTTGTTTACAGGTCGAGACCAGAGGTGTTTGTTTAGAGGTCGAGACATGAGGTGTTTGTTTAGAGGTAGAGACATGAGGTGTTTGTTTAAAGGTAGAGACATGAGGTGTTTGTTTAGAGGTAGAGACATGAGGTGTTTGTTTACAGGTAGAGACCAGAGGAGGTGTTTGTGTACAGGTAAATGTTTGGTTACAGGTAAGGGGGTGGGAGCCTTAGATAAGCTCACAACCTACCACCGGCTCCGTCAACCCGGTGCTAGACGATATCACACACACACACACACACACACACACACAGGACCATACCGGTACCTACGCCAATGCCCATACCAAATTTAAATCCTCAACGACGCCCGCATTTAAGACAATATCGACGTGAATATCAACGCCTGCATTGCCGCCCACACCAACGCGCACATCAACACCTCCCCACACACTTCATTTAAACACACCGACGCCACACGTCATTTGCAACACACCGACGCCACACACGTCATTTGCAACACACCGACGCCACACACATTTGCAACACTTCACAACACACCGACGCCACACACTTCATTTGCACACACTTCATTTGCAACACACCGACGCCACACACTTCATTTGCAACACACCGACGCCACACACTTCATTTGCAACACACCGACGCCAAAGCTTAAGAGAACTCATTATTTTTTGCTTTTTAACTGCCTTCTGATGTTACACTCAGCGAGGGGACAAGCTACTTCACCCACATTAGCTAAGGAGAGTCAGCTGCGTTAGAAACCTCAGTAACAGGTGCTTCAACAACAACAGGAATGACTAACTTTTTGACAACAGGAACTTTAGCAACAGAAAGAGCTGCAGTTAAAAGAACAACAGTAATAGCAGCAGTGAGTGAGTGAGGGCGCTGCGTGTGTGTGTGTGTGTGTGTGTGTGTGTGTGTGTGTGTGGGGGGGTATCTTCTCGACGCCTACACGTAAACCATCCCTTAGTAGGCAGGTGACCCAGACTACATCCAGGGCAGGGTGGAGCTTGGGGGGAGGGGGGTTAGTGTGGTAGTAGGGATAGTGGTGATGGTGGTAGTGGGGATAGTGGTAGTGTGGTGATGGTGGTAGTGGGGATGGTGGTAGTGTGGTGATGGTGGTGGTAGTGGTGATAGTGGAAATGATGATGGTGGTGGTGGTAGTGGTGCTGATAGTGGTGGTGGTGGTAGTAGTGATGGTGGTGATAGTTCGTTGTCTCAGAGGAGGTGGCGGTAGTAGTAGTAGTGGTGGTAGTAGTTAGTTCATCACCTTGTGTGTGTGTGTGTGTGAGCTACGGGCTTAGGTTGCCTCAACATAACTGTCCGTCCAGTTACACAGTATTTATTTATGCAAGTGTCTGGAAAATGTTCAAGAAAACTGGAAATTTCTCCTTCAACAACAACAAACCGTAAGGATCTTTCTCTCTCTCTAACACAGCAGCAGGAGGGAGATGAGGAGGGGGGGGGGTGGCAAGTGACAGGGAGGTATATCACAGCGGTAATGAGGGAAGAAACAGTATAGTCTTCAGGCGATGGTTCAGGGTTACACTGGAAGTAAGGTAGTGTGTGGGTGGAGGGGGTATTGTATAATTATAGTGTGTGGTATTGTGTGTGTGGTAGTGTATTGTATAATTCTAGTGTGTGGTATCGTGTGTTGTAGTAATGTGTGTGGTAGTGTGCATGTGTGTCAACAGGAAAGCCCTCTGGCTGTTTTGGCTGCCCACCAAAACTCAGCGCCATTGTGAGGCAACTCCCCGATGGCATGAACGGTAGTGTTCTGTACAACGGCACCCAGTCTGAGTTCTTCCCCATCCAAACGGGGGTTAAACAAGGGTGTGTACTGGCACCAACTCTCTTTTCCATTTTCTTGGCTGCCTTCCTTACTCGTTCCAGCGCAAATTTATCCGGCGGGGTGGACATCTGGTAACGGATAAAGGATCTTTTCAACAAAAGACGACTCCAGACAAGAACAAAGGTGTCGGCAGCTTCCATTACTGAAGTTCAGTATGCAGACGACCTCACCCTTGTCGCGCACACTGAACGCGACCTACAGGAGATCCTGAACACTTACGCAGAAGCGTATGCACACTTTGGCCTTGAAGTGAATGTACTTAAGACTCAGATTCGCTTTCAACCCACCCCTGGTTCAGCCACACCTCCACCATCCATCCAGCTTAACGGTACTACCCTCTCTGATGTTACCCACTTTCAGTATCTTGGCTCCCACCTGTCCATCACCGCGGACATTGATGAAGAGATTCAGCATCGGATCAGAAGTGCATCTCAAGCCTTTGGCAGACTCCGAAACCGTGTCTTCAGTTGTAGGGAGCTGAAATTATCTAAAAAGTTACACGTATATCGAACAGTGGTCCTCCCCACTCTGCTATTTGGCAGCGAGACATGAGGTCACATGCAGGAGGCACATCAAGGTACTTGAAAACTTTCACCAACGTAGTCTACGTTCCATCCTCCGAGTTCGCTGGGAAGACAAGAGAACAAATGCCAGTATTCTTGCTGACACCAACTGTTGGAGCATCGAGGCTACCATTATCTACGAACAACTACGTTGGACTGGCCATGTTACTCGCATGGATGACAGTAGATTGCCAAAGCAGCTACTTTACAGTCGCCTAACGAATAGTAAACGTAATGCTGGCGGGAAAGTGAAGAGGTACAAGGATAGGCTTAAGACAAACCTGAAAAAGTGCCAAATCGACCCCCTCAAATAGAAGACGATTTCTCCACACCGTAACGCTTGGAGGAGCACCACAAGAGAAGGTGTCAATACTTTCGAGTTAGCTCGACTGCATATTGAAGCAGACAAGCGTCAACGCCGGAAAGACGCTGCCGACGTCTCTCCAGCACTAGATGTAGCCCTCCACATATGCAACATCTGTGATCGACCCTGCCGGTCCCGTATTGGCCTCTTTAGTCACCTCAAAACTCACAAACCAAGGTGAAATCCTTAATAATTAAAATAATTGTATCATAGCTGGATGAGCGTCATACTCGATTCCGAGTGACAGCAAAGTAGTTGTAGTGTGTGCGGCAGTGTGTGTGTGGTAGTGTGTATTATGGCGACCTGTGGTGTAATGGTCAGCACGCTCGGCTCGCAAGCGAGCGGACACCGGGTTCGATCCCCGGTCAGTAATTGGGAACATGGATGTTAATCGATTTGCGGATCGTATTCCGGGTAATGGTTAGCCAATGCAGTTGGCGAGTTGTCCGGTCTTCTCGGACTATTCCTTGACACTGGGTCATGCAGCTCGTTAACTTAGGGTGTGGTTGTTGTGTTGGTGACAGCTTCTATACTTTAAACAAATTCACATCTAGGTGGCCCTTGAGCCGGTCATCCTCGTTACACGAGGGGCAACCATTATTATTACTATAATGTGTTATATGAAGGTAGTGTATGGTAGTGCGTGTTGTAGTGTGTGAGGTGGTATGTGGTAAGTGTTTAATTATAATAATAATAATTAACGGTTTATTGAAAGAGCTTGGCAGCCAGAAGGCTGAAAATGTACAGTTACATATTTGGGGAATGGGTTTCGAATTACAAATAATATACAAGTAACATAAGTGATACAAATAAGATATATGATAACTAGATGGAGAAAAGCTCAAACTACAGTGCATTTCAACATAGTGACAGTGCAAGAAGTAGTATTTACTTGGAGTGAATACACTGGTTTATTACAAGTTATTGATAATTTTTACAATGGTTCGGACTGGGCTGTCCTTATAGCGATCAGTTCGTGCACGTATGGGCTGGATGCGGGTGTGGTGTCGAACAGCAAATCTCGGGCTAGGGATCTCAGGTGGTAGTAGGAGCCTGTGTGGTAGGGTTTTAGTGTGGGTGGTAATATGTGTGGTTGTGTTAGGTAATGTGTGGTAGACATGTACTATAATGCACCAGTAAGGTAGTTAGTAGTAGTAGTGTGTGTGTGTGTGGTATCTTTGTGGTAGTTTGTGGTAGCGTATGGTAGTGTGTGGTTATGTGATATGATGTATGGTCCTATGGTAGTTTAAGAGAGAGAGAGAGAGAGAGAGTTCTTTTCTTTCCCTAAGCTTGACATCTTCCCTTCTTGTCAAGACGAGAGAAATACTGGGAATTTGTCGATTAAGGAAAATGCGATAACTTGGTCGTGTAATTTGGGACGAAGGGATAATGGTAAAGACAGTTATGGGTAATAATTGCGGGTAGGGGGGGGCAGGGGAAGGCAGAGACAGGGATGGATGAGCCAAGTTAAAAGGTATTGTCCCGGACGAGAAACTACAAACCTAGAGTGGTGTTTGAGTCTACAGGGTGATTCAGAAGAAAGTTGACCCTCAGAAAGGACCATACCTGTTACCTGGAGGAAGAACTGTTATCAACACCTTGAGTACCTCAGGTGTGACTGATCCTCACCTGAAACAAAGAAAGAAACACAGTATAAGAAGCTTTTATTGTAGAGAGCAGACGGTTTAGCGGTGGGGTGGACACAGCACTCGCTTCCCGTCCTAAAGGTCGCTGGTTACGCACCTCTAGTTCTTACACAAACAGACACACACACACACAAACACGCACACACGTAAGAAGGCATTGCACGCATATTAGATTATTATTATTATTATTATTATTATTATTATTATTATTATTATTATTATTATTATTAGTAGTAGTAGTAGTAGTAGTAGTAGTAGTAGTGGTAGTAGTAGTGGTAGTAGTAGTAGTGTAATTTTTATTATTCGTATTCTTATATTACCGTTGAAGAATAAGAAGCTACAAGAAACATTTAGTAAGCACCACCACCGTCACTCTGCTAATTATAGAACAATCATTTTTGGTCTCCTCTCATTCACCTTTTAATTACACGTCTCATATATATTAACAATTACACGCCCGGCTAATTGTGGCCTGACCACACCTTCATCACCCCAGGCCGGCCCTCCCCTCTCTCTCGTCCTTTCTCCCTCCCTAACTTACTCCCTCCTGCCCTCAACCCCTCCCTCCCTCCCCTCCTCCCTCCCCCCTCCCTCACCTACTCCTGTCCTCCTTACCCTCTGACCTTCCCTCCCTTCCTTCTTGACTTATTCCCTCTCTCCACTCGTCCTTCCCTCCCTCCCTCTCTCCCTCCCTGCCACCCTCCATCACCCCCCTCCCTCCCTCCCTGCCACCCTTTATCACCCCCTCCCTCCCTCCCCTGCCACCCTCCATCACCCTCCTCCTCCCTGCCACCCTCCATCACCCCTCTCTCCCTGCCACCCTCCATCACCCTCCTCCCTGCCACCTCCATCACCCCTCCTGCCCCTCCATCACCCCTCCCTCCCTCCCCACCCTCCATCACCCTCCCTCCCTCCCTCCCTCCATCACCCCTCCCTCCCTGCCAATCTACCTCCTGACCGCCATTAAACCATTTCTCTCCACTCACCTTAACTAATTTCTGGTTTATGTGTTTTAATTTAGTTATCAGAGACTCATTTTTGGTTTATTTATATGTTTTCATCTTGTTTTTGTTCTTTTGGGCCTTAATTCCAATACCAAGGGTTAGGTTAGGTTAGGTTAGGTTCGGTTAGGTTAGGTTAAATTAGGTTTGGTTAGGTTAAATTAGCTTTAGAATGGTTAATCTTCAGGTGATCCCTTCCCTGTTGGACACTTGTATTGATTAACTCTTCTCCTTACACAGGTTACGAGGAGGTGCCCAGTAAAGAGAGAGAGAGAGAGAGAGAGAGTTTTGTTTCGGTGTGATGCTGTTGTGTGTTAAAGTAGGTTATATAACGACTCTCTAGCTTGTTGACGGTGTTGTGGAGAGAGAGAGAGAGAGAGAGAGAGAGAGAGAGAGAGAGAGAGAGATAGAGAGTTAGATAGATAGAGAGAGAGAGAGAGATAGAGAGAGAGTTTATCGGGCCACAAGGTGAACCACAACACCTCTCCATTGGTTTACCTTGGACCCGCTCGCCTACACCTACTTAACATACACTCCACCTGTCCCTCGGGCTATTCCACTTGGTCACTCCACCTGTCCTTCGGGGTATTCCACTTGGTCACTCCACCTGTCCCTTCGGCTACACTTCACCTGCACCTCCACCCTCTCTGGGATATTCTATCAAGCTGTTGTAGTCCCTCCACACACACACATCCACTTGCATCCGTTTACTCCACCTTTCCTTCACCGACTTCATTCATACCCACTTCTCCCTCCACCCATTCTTACTATCCTCTCCACCTTTGCCTATCCTTCCACCCACACTTCAAATTCCCTCCACTTAGGAAAGGAAAGGAGAGAGAGAGAGAGAGAGAGAGAGACGAGGTGGAAGAAGAAGGAGGAAGAGAGAGAATTAGGGTTAGGATAAGCAAGGAAGAAAAAGGAATAGGAAGAATATATAATAAGGAAGACGGAGAAGAAGAAAGAAAAGGGAAAGGAAGGAGAAGAGAGGAAAAGTAGGAAAAAATAAAACGATAAAATGAAGGAGGGGGGGAAAATGGTTTAAATATAGTAGAATAAATGGAAAATAAGAATGGAAAAGGGGAAAGGAAGGGGAAGAACGAACGTAAAACAAGATATAACACAGAGATAGATGGAAGGGGCAGGAGGAAGAAGGATTGAGAAAGGGGAAGGAAGATTATGTGAGGGATGGAGAAAAGAGGAGATGAATATGGAGGAGAGAGAGAGAGAGAGAGAGAGAGAGAGAGAGAGAGAGAGAGAGAGAGAGAGAGAGAGAGATGTCAAGATCTCCCTAGCAGGTGTTTTATAGTTGAGTCAGCGAGTGTTAGTCGAGGTCACAATCACCTGCCTACACACGAGACATAAAAACACAAAACAAGACTCCACATTCCCTCACTATTAAACCTTTATCTAACTCTCTAACTCTTTCTTAGGTGAGTTAAAACACAGAGTTAACTCGCATAATGATAAAGAGTCATTAGATAGTCTCCTTACCCTCAAAAATAATGAGATATTAAAAACTTGAAATGATTGAACGAAACTTTGAGAATGTGTGGAGGTGGTGGTGTGTCGCCCTGAGGAAGCACTACTGGACGGGATAAATGAGCTCGGCTTTCCTTTCCTGGTGATTTTATCTTTATCTCTTTTTACTGTTTGATTATTTCTGTTCCTTAACCTTAATAGCAGTTTTATTGTCTTAGTACAATGTCCTTATGCAAACTACAGTGTGTATAACAAACTATTATTATGCTACCAATACTACTTTTACTAGTATTACTATTAGCACTGATAATAATAATAATAATCAGAAGAAAACGAGAAAGAAGAAAATTATAGGAGCCACTATTAAAAAAAGAAGAAGAAAAATGAAGAGAAGAAGAAGAGAAGATAGAAGAAGAAGATAGAAGAAGAAGAAGAAAAAGAGGAAAATAAGAAAGAAGAAGAAGGAGAAAAAGAAGAAAGAAGAAGGAGAAGAAGGAGAAGATAGAAGAAGAAGAAGAAGGAAAGAAGATAGAAGAAGAAGAAGAAGGAGAAGATAGAATAAGAATAAGAAGGAGAAGATAGAAGAAGAATAGGAAGTAGAAGAAGAAGAAGAAGAAAAAGAAGAAGAAGAACTGGGTGCAGACACGATGCATGAATAACAAAAGGGAAATTATTTAACATAGGTGATGAAGTCTGTAGCACGACCTGTAAACACACACACACACACACACACACACACACACACACACACACACACACACGTCATTAGTAGCATCTCACACTTTCACTGGCCCACACTTGTCATAACCCACACCACACATGTCATAACTCACACTTGTCATAACCCACACCTGTCATAACCCACACCTGTCATAACCCACACCTGTCATAACCCACACCTGTCATAACCAACACCTGTCATAACCCACACCTTTCATAACCCACACCCGTCATAACCCACACCTGTCATAGCCCACACTTGTCATAGCCCACACCTGTCATAGCCCACACCTGTGATGAGTGAGACAGGTGTGAGGATAACGTTGACTCGGGCTCCGGGCTATGTCAGGGAGGCGTGGCATAGCTAATATTTGTTCTACCGGAGTGTGGGCGAGATGGATGACTGGGTGGAGGGTGCAGGTGGAGGGTAGGTGGAGGTGGAGGGTGCAGGTGGAGGGTGCAGGTGGAGGGTGCAGGTGGGAGGGTGTGGAGGTGGAAGGTGCAGGTGGGGGGTGGAGGTGATGGGTGGAAGGAGGAATAGGTGGAGGAGAGGGGTGGAAGGGGGAACAGATGGATGGAGGGATATGGAGGTGAACAAAGGACATCAGGAATGCAAGTGACGTCGTGTGTATGAACCTGTTAACTCATACACCGTGTGTGTCCCACGGTAAGTCTGTATGACTGTGATAAAATACTTGCTAATGTACACAAAAAACATTCCTGGTCATTGCTCCAGCTGACGCCAGTGTCTAGCTTCTGGTCTCGTTTATCGTGGTATTTTGTTTTCCATTTACTCGTTTGTTCACGGGTCTGTAAATTGAACGAACGAAAAAAGTAAACACAATAAGTATATACACATACACACATACTGTTCAGTCAGCCTGTGAGAACCTTGGTCTTATCTCCACCGCGAAAGCTAAAGTATTCAACAAACAAGCTGGTAACCGCAAACGTGGACCATCAAAGCTTAAGATAGGTAAACAACACCATTGATTATGTCTCCTCTTTTAAATATCTCTGTGTTTATCCCCCTGTACCTCACCTGTCATACAGCAGCTGACCCGCCAATGTATTGATAGGTTAAAACCCCTTAAATGTGTAGCGGAGTACAACCCACATTATGGCGCTAATATCAGAATTGTCAAAACCCTGGTCCTTCGTGACGGGAAAGGCATTGGCAAACTCGATAAAAAGGCACCGAGAATTATCCTAGGCTGTCCCATGAGCACCAAAAGTACTCAATATGAGGATAGAACTAGCTATACCTAGTGTCAAAGATAGAATAATTGAAGTCAACCTCATGATAGGCCTGAGGCTTTTGCGTGGTGTCTTTGTTAACACTATTTCCTTAAAAGCGATAGAAAAGAGGTCATGGAACTGGTGAATCTAAATGGATCCAAACTACAGATACACATATGCGGATGTTTTGTCTAGATAACTTGTCCAAAGCTGAGACAAAGTAGCGCTTCCTGCCACCCTGGCGGACAGTTCCCTTTGACATCACAACACCCACGACTGACCACACATAATCCTTATTCCCAACACTGCTAAAATGAGAGCTCTTGAACGTATAAATAACCTACAAACTGAAATTAACATTACACAGACTTTCTACACTGACGGCTCTCTTAACACTGTCTGTGGGAGGGCTGGAAGTGCTGTCAGTGTAATTCAGCCTAACGGTAATGCAATAGAGAAAAGAGCTAGAATTAATAACTGGGCATCCACTCTAAAAACTGAGCTATTTGCCATACTCACAGCCCTGAAACTTGTTGAAGACACTGCCACTGACAGTCTCATCATCACTGCCTCCTTATCCTCACTACTTGCTCTTGATACCCTAAACTCAGATTGTCACCCGCTTGTCTCTGAAGTCAGACACAAGTATATGTGTCTTGTTGACGGGGGTATCAGGATCAAGCTGCCGTGGATCCCCTCTCACATAGGCATTAGTGAACATGATAGTGTTGATGCTTTGGCTGAACTCGCGTCCAATAATGACAGTGTTGAGTACAATCTGGGACTGTCAAACAAAATCCTAAATACTGTAATCAGGACAGATCTTGTTGATAAATTTGAGGCTAGTAGACAAGTGTAAACAGGCACTAGTCAATCCATTGTTTAGCATGATGAGATGTATCAAGTAAAACATATAGTGTATATCGAGCAAGTAACAAAATCACTAGATTACACGATGTTGTAACCGCTAGACTAAGGTTAGGATATAATTATCTCTGGCAGTATGCCTCTCAGGCAGATGTGAACAAAACTAAATATAAGGTGTGTGGCCAGACATATGGCCACACACTCCAACACTACGTCTTAGACTGTGAAAAACTAGAACCTTACAGAGACAGATCCAAGCACACTGTATATGCAATGGCACAGCACTTTATCTCTGATAGCAAGATAGCTGATGTACTAAGGCTGTATCCACACTTCGCATTTACCCCATCAAAATTCGTTTTACCGACCTAAACAATGTACTGGAAATATTCTGTAATATATTACTCAATACCATAATATCACGACCACCGGGGCCCGATAAACACCCTTTGTGTAATTTCGCGCTACCGCTCACAGGATGAGTATGGATACACATTATATAACATAAAGACACTTAGGCATTTAAAATAGATCCCGTAGGCACTGTGGACACAACTCATTGCATACTCGGCCTTTGTCGGACAAGGTGGCAGTAAGGTAGACACTGCACTCAACAGCCTTCACTTCATCAACTTTAAAATTATGGGCCAATCTTTAGCTGGGTGGACTAGGGCGAACCAACGACCCACACGGCAGCAGACAAGAGCTGCATCCAATTGGACACCTAGTAGATAAAATAAGAATAGAAAGAAAAATAATGAATCAAAGAATATAAAAAGAGAAAACACGAATATAAGAAATCAAGAAAAATAGTGAAAGAATACCAGAAAAATAAGGAAAGAAACCAGAAAGCAAATAATGAAAAATAAAAAGCGAAGAAATAATTAGAGATAACAGGAAACATAAAGTAAAGGCAAGTGAAGACTATCAAGAACAACACACTCATTATGCAATGTCGCAAGGCTAATATATCCCTTAACGACGCCTGTGGCTTACCACTATCATTCCCCTACACCCGGCTATTGGCCCCCTGCGGTTACGAGTGTAAACAAGAGACGAATTTTTTATGACGTCACCGGGTGATATCTGAGAGCTGATTGGCTGAACTTAGATGGATGCGCCAAACCTCCCGCCCACTCACGTCGCGGAATTTAGAGTCTCGGATTCTCAAAGGATTCGTAGGGTTGAATATACTCTTTACTGGAGAGATGAGATATCGTATTTAACTTCCCTCGCTCAACTGAGTAATTTAAGCAACGATGTAGACCTCGGGGGTAAAACAACACCGTAATGACCCTGATACTGTGCTGTAAACATATATTTTGTTCCCAGTTTAGGCAGGTGGAGTCTTCAACATGCGTGTCTTGCTGGCCACGGGATGAGGTTACGACAATTAAGATTCTGTCGGTAAATTGTCTCACCTGGGTGTTAAGTGTGAAGGAACACAACACCCAGCCACCAACAGTAACTCTTTCTTTCCTTTACACACACACACACACACACACACACACACGAGACTCGTAGCACATCGTCCTTCAAAAGCCTGTTAGCTGTCGTCGACCCCTAAACCAGTCACTCACTATCCCTCCATCTCCGTCACCCTCCTCCCGTCTCTCCTGTCACTCTGATTAGCGATAAAATAACCTCCGTGATCGCCTGTCTAAACTGGTTTATGAGGGGGGAGGGGACGACAGTTCTTTGAATTCCTGTTAAGTGTTTGGTTTTGTGTGTGTGTGTGTGTGTGTGTGTGGTGAGGAATAATGTATGATGCGTTTATATAAAGTCAATATCTGGCTGTGTGTCCGTCTGTCTCTACCCCATTATTATTATATTAGTCTTAAGCTCTATCTCTGTCTCTATATCTTTATATCTTTCTTTAATAATACACCTCTATTTTTCTGTCTCTATGTTTACCTCTCAACGCTCTCTATCTTTCAAGTAGTGCCAGATCATTGTGTTGAGAGTCACATTACCTGACCAAATTACTCTGAAAAAAAAGTCATATAATTTCTTGATCCCCATACGTCCCCGAGGGCTTATATCAGTACAGAAGGTCCGTGTTTAAACTCGCCCGCCGGCCATCAAGGAGCTAAAGCTATCACGGGAAGCTCTTGAGAATTGTGTGACCAATAAAGAGCTAGTTTCTAATCTGATTTTGCCTATTTCCGTATCCATCCGAGGAAGAGGAGGGGGGGATGGGGGAAGGGGAGAGAAGAAGGGAGAGAGAGAGAGAGAAGGAGGGAGGATGGAAGGAATGAAGGGAAGAGGGATGGATACGTGGTTTTAGTAAGTTTCAAGTTTATCTGTCAGTTCCTTCAACAATTCTCGCGAGTAATGTTATAATGAAATTGTTCTCAGCTAAATTGTTAAGAGTTTCATCTTGACAATGACACATTTGATTTATTTGTACATGGTTTTATTTTTAATGTTTTTTATTTGTTTTTTTTTGGGGGGGGGACTGGAACAAGAATTTTGGTTGACTCCACCATTACGTCCACCAGGTTGTCTTACTGTTATAAACTGACGGCAGAGGAGAGCATGAATCATATTAAGGAAATTATGAGGTAAAGAAACTGGAAATTGGTTGAGGTCATCACGGCAGCAAGTACACCATAACCTGCGGCAGCTTCGTGAACTCTGGCCAATTGACAAAAAAAAAAAATAATAATAATCATTGAACTATGATTTTTACCGGAAATGAACAACTGAACTTTGCCACACGACATCTTTTCCTGTTGAAATCAATCGTAGTTCAGTGGGGTTTTTTTCTTCTAGTGAACGGCTGAAGGACTGGAGGCTTTAGGAGTTGATGGCGCAGTAAACCTAACCTGCCAGGTACTGAACATTTAAGACTTAATGTTTCTGCCTGAGTGAGGAGGTGTTGTGGGTCACCATTATCTGGGTCTGATGATATATTACAGTGAACAAACATTTGGCTAAATTTCAGAAAATATATAAGATCTTATTAAATTTCTTACCTGTGAGACGATAACTTAACAAGCACTTCAGATTGGTATGTAAGACACTTAACAACTTTGGTTAAAATCTCATGTTTACAAGATAAGGTCTGAATCTACAGTAACTCGTTATCGGCGATGATAGTGGATACAAAGGCAGGTTGTACCGGCACCTGTGGTCATCACGCTACACCTGCAGTTAGTTGTGGATGACTTAACCTACTGTACACGACCGGTAAAAGAAGACCATCTATTAAGGCATGAAAGATCACAAACGCGAGGTTCGCTGCACATTTGAGTATCTCCAATAAAAAGTAGTAGGCAGCTACCAAACAGGGAGGTACTACCGCCTGGGAAGATATTGGAAGCATAATGTGTTGTCTAATGGTAGACCCTGCTGCCATATGGCATCACGAAAATTGTGACCAAGTCCCAGGTCGCTGATCTGACTTTCTGCCTCATTTGCACACAATTGCAGGGTCTCGATTGTCTTTTACTTTGACAACACAACATATAATTCGTTCTTACTTTTGATCTGCTTTATTTTTAATTTCTGCATTTATTTATGGTTAATTCCTCCTCCTCCCCCCCCTCCAGGCTCTGATGTGCGTCAGTGACCTGTGACCGGGTGGGTTAATCCCCATTAAAAAAAAGTATCCGAAATCACTAATTTATAATAACTTTGAATCCCATTATTTCCCTGAGTGTCAAAGTCCCGGCAACTTTATGAGGTCCATTTCTAACTGACGCACACAACAAGTATACAGTTACTGTACATGGTTGGGGTTGGAAAATGTTCTAATTCAAAATACGGGACGCACCATATTTTTAGGAGGGGGCGATTTAAATAATTTTAGCTCATAACTGGATAATTAATTATAACAGTCATCACTCAACGAAAAAAGAAGATGAAAATTTATAATTAATATTTTAATTATGTTTGAGTCTCGACTAAATTTTCTGACATTCTTGAACAGGAAACATTTCCCAGTGCAGCTTCTGTGTCACTAAGATGAGGTATTGCTGACGCAGTGTACAGTAGGTGAAGGCTGCTTTCCTCCCCCTCCCCGGGCTTAGCGACCAGTGTAGTGGGGTTGTGGTTGGCTGACCCATACTATCACCAGCTCGAGTGGTCACAATGGCAGAAATGGCTGATTTTTATATTTTATTTTATTTATTTATTTATTTTTTTACAAATCAACATAAATACGGGACTGACCGAACTTGCCTGGACAACGGAACCAAACAATGAATTAAGGAACATTTCAGTTTATAAAAGGCTTCTGCCAATCCCATACAGTGTCCGGCTAAAGCCCCTATGATGAGGTGTGTTGTTTAGACTCTGAGAACAATAATCTTAAAACATTGAAAATACAAAACATCGGGTTGATATTAATCTAAAAAAAAAAAAAAAATTATCTTCTACAGAAAAAGAAAAGAAAATCGTTGCTTTCATTGACGATACATTTTGGAATACATTTACCACATCACATTTAAATAAGAATAAACTAACAGACCTGATGAAGCGCCATCATCATCACCACCACACCGTGTACAATATCTAATACCCACATCATCCCTCAACACCGTCATCACCACAGTCATCACAACCACATCGTCATCACCACATCAACACCACATCATCACCTCAACACCGTCATCACCACACCGTCACCACAACCACATCGTCATCACCATACCATCATCACCACATCATCACCACATCATCACCTCAACACCGTCATCACCACACCGTCATCACAACCACATCGTCATCACCATACCATCATCACCACATCATCACCACATCATCACCTCAACACCGTCAACACCACCACACGGGGGGTCAGTGGCGCCCCCCTCAACGCTGGTGGCAGACACGTGCAGCTCCTAGACATGTTCTGTGTTCCTAAGTGTACGGCATCCATTCCTGGCAAGGCTACGCCACCTTCCACCTCCGTCATCACCCACTCCACCTTCACCACCACCTTCACCACCCATTCCACCTGAGTCAGCATTTAGCATCACTACTGCCGTCTCTGTCTTCTATCATCACTACAACAACAAACACCACAACAATCACCACCACCAAGACAAGAACCACCACCACCACCACCACCACCACCACCACCACCACCACCACCACCACACCACCACCACCACCACCACACCACCACCACCACCACCACTACAACAACAACAACCACCACCACCACCACCAACCACCACCACCACCACCACCACCACCACCACCACCACCACCACCACCACTACAACAACAATCACCACCACCACTACAACAACAACAACCACCACCACCACCACCACCACCACCACCACCACCACCACCACCACCACCACCACCACCACCATCACCACCACCACTACAACAACAACCATCACCACCACCACCACCACCATCATCACCACCACCACTACACCACCACCACCACCACCACCACCACCACCACCACCACCACCACCACCACCACCAGTAGTCATCAACAAACTTGGTCACCACTTGCGTTTGTTATGACTGAGACAACTCTGATTACTCATTAAACTTCTTTGGCTCACCGCCTCACCCACCTGCACCTGAGTGTGGCCCCCTACCTGCTGTGGCTCTCTATATGTAGTGGCCTTCACCTACACCACCCACTTGCACCTGAGTGTGGCCCACTACCTGGTATAGCTGTCTACCTGCCTGCTGTGTCTGCTTTGTCCCTCTTTGTTTCCAAATGTGGCCCTGTGTGTGTTCTGGTGTGGCCCAATGTGTCCATAAGTGGCTCTCTATATATTGTAACTCGGTGGCCTCCTGTATGTCCAAATGTGGCCTTGATTGGCTCGGTTAAGGGCTAACATCTGGTAAAGTAATGGTGTATGTATTATTGTGAGTATACGTGAAGCCACTGGGATTATGTATACCTATGAATATTTAGTATATCTTTGTTGGTATATTTGATTCTTGATGGTATACTTGTCCATTTATTCGTTTCCTGGTTGATATATTTGTTTCTGAATATATGTCGTGGTTGGTATGTGTATACACGTCGTGGTTGGTAAATATACACGTCGTGGTTGGTATGTGTATACACGTCGTGGTTGGTATATATACACGTCGTGGTTTGTACATATACACGTCGTGGTTTGTACATATACACGTCGTGGTTGGTACATATACACGTCGTGGTTGGTATATATACACGTCGTGGTTTGTACATATACACGTCGTGGTTTGTACATATACACGTCGTGGTTGGTACATATACACGTCGTGGTTGGTAAATATACACGTCGTGGTTGGTACATATACACGTCGTGGTTGGTATTTGGGCAGGGAGTGAGGAAGGAGGGACAGGTATCCTTAGTAATGGACGAAGGAGTTCTTAAGATGCAGGAATCAACTCAGGAATGTGTTCACCAGGACTTGTTTACGATTTTTGTGGCTCAGGGGGCAGTCAGGGGGGGTGGAGGGAGGTGTTAGGAGGGGTGTTTGGGGGTATTAGAGGCTGTTAGGGGTTGTCAGGGGATATTTAGGGGGTGTTAGGGGGTAGATAGTGCATGTAAAGGGGTAGTTAAGGGAGGCTGGGTGTACGTAGAGGGTACGTATGTGTGTGTGTGTCATGAGGCCCAGGACTCAGACTAGACACCCCTGAGGTTGTGTTTACTAATTTTATGGTTCATGGAAAATTCTGAATCATCGTAGACAGACAGACAGACAGACAGACAGACAGATACTTATTCACTAAAATTACCATTCAAGTTCACAATGCTTCATCATGTACAGGTATACAAATAATGAACATAGACAGTACAGGTATGCACACAATGAACATAGACAGTACAGGTATGCACACAATGAACATAGACAGTACAGGTATACAAGCCACATTAAACAGTATGTGGGCTGATGATAGGTTAGCCCAAGACTGGCTTTAAAGGTTCATCTCCCAGGTAATTCTCCACTGAATAAGATGCAATGCTATCGACCCTCACAGAATATGTTGTTGTACACTGTTCAGAGGGACACTACGACCAACACTCTCCACCTGTGTGACACTACCTTCATACACACACACACACACACACACACACACACACACATATATACACACACACATACACACCACAATCACACACACACACGCTAATTACCTTCTAGTTATCCTTAACAATAGTACAGTGTCAACAGTTGCCTCATAAACTACATGATTCAGTAATATTTATGTCACACCGTCAGCTGCCCCCTCTCTCTCTTACTCATTCTTATTTCAGCTTCAGGAAGTCAGGTGGGTGGGTTACTGCCTGTAGCTCCGGGCGGTGCAGTAGGTGAGAGAGAGAGAGAGAGAGAGAGAGAGAGAGAGAGAGAGAGAGAGAGAGAGAGAGAGAGAGAGGTTCCGAATGATAATGAGAGTTGAAAGTTACAGTCACATGTATCATCCGTACACACATACGTACACACACACACACACACGTACAGATCACAGGTAATAACAGTAAGGGGGCGAGCCATCAACTACACTCAGCTGTACGAGAGTTACTTTTTATCAGTACCTGACTTGTGTGTGAGCCCCAGGACCCACCTACAGTTGCTCCACCACCTGCAGCGTCCCTGGAAGGTGGCGGAAGCTGCTCGTTGCCACCTACTGCAGTACCAATACCACCTACAACACTACCAGGTAACCTACATCTACACCTAGACTCCAGCTGGTTACTGTACCATAACACACCTGAAGACTGTACCATAACACACCTGAAGACTGTACCATAACACAACTGAAGACTGTACTGTACCAAAACATACCTGAAGACTGTACTGTACCAAAGCATACCTGAAGACTGTACTGTACCAAAACATACCTGAAGACTGTACTGTACCATAACACACCTGAAGACTGTACTGCACCATAACACACCTGAAGACTGTACTGTACCATAACACACCTGAAGACTGTACTGTACCATAACACACCTGAAGACTATACCATAATACACCTGAAGACTCTACTGTACCAAAACATACCTGAAGACTGTACTGTACCATAACACACCTGAAGACTGTACTGTACCATAACACACCTGAAGACTGTACTGTACCAAAACATACCTGAAGACTGTATTGTACCATAACACACCTGAAGACTGTACCATAACACACCTGAAGACTGTACCAAAACGTACCTGCAAAAGAAAAAAATAAATATTACTATGAAAAATTACGGATATTCGTCTGAGAGAGAGAGAGAGAGAGAGAGAGAGAGAGAGAGAGAGAGAGAGATGATTTGGTACGTATTGTCAACACCTAAATAGTAAGTCGTGGGAAGAGGAGGAGGAGGAGAAGGAAGATGAGGAATGGGAGGAGGGTAGGAAGAGGAGGTTGACTGGTTGGCGGCCCTGGTGATGGGAGGGAGTGTGTGGGCGAGGCGATAGTGTGGTGTTAAGTGGTGTCTCTCTCTCTCTCTCTCTCTCTCTTTCTCCCAGGTTCCACAATACACTGTTAAACCTCGATATATCGCCAAAGCATAATTATTACCCCTGAACTAGGCTGTCGTAAAAGATCATAAGGTAATCGAAGCCTTACATTAAACTTCAATATAACTCAAAGGAAACCACGAGAGGCAGTAATTCTTAGGGTAATAAATGATCTGAGAGAGAGAGAGAGAGAGAGAGAGAGAGAGAGAGAGAGAGAGAGAGAGAGAGAGAGAGAGAGTAAGGAACATCGGGCCACACTTGTGTTAAAGGAGCCTCGGGCCACACCTGTGTTAAGAACCTCTGGCCACACCTGTGTTAAGAACCTCTGGCCACACCTGTGTTAAGAACCTCTGGCCACACATATACCCAGGAGCCCCGGGCCACACATGTCTACACGGGAACTACAGCACCCTTATATGTGAAGGATGTCCCCTAATATGTAGTTGGTATCTGTTACTGTAGGTAGAGGCTTCTAAATATGTTAAAGGGAGTTAGTGTTTGGAATATCTAAATAACTTGGTGAAATAAGTCTCTCTCTCTCTCTCTCTCTCTCTCTCTCTCTCTCTCTCTCTCAGTAAAATGTGTGTATGTATGTGTGTGTGTGTGTGTGTGTGTGTGTGTGTGAAAGTTAATGAAGACAGGATCTACATGATTAACCTGATTTTTACCTTAGCTATATTTATTATTATTTTGGCCACACTCTCTCCATCACACTGCTTATGTAACACTACAGGGCTGGCTACACTGTTTACCTGACACTATAAGACTGGTTACATTCTATGGTTCTGGTTACATTGTTTCTGGGGCTCTTCAGCAGCAGCTTGAAGAGAACAGTAGAGACAGTGCAGAAGGTGGGCGCTTCAAACTGGTCAGTGGAAGGCATGCCCGCCGGACATCACCCAAGGCGTGGTGTGCAAGAAGGGAGGTTTCTTTTGCATGAGGCATGACAAAGTAAGGGACCTCACAGCAAATACGTTGAAGAAGATATACCGAGATGTCACTGTGGAATCGACCCTTCTCCCCCTGGACAGCGAGCGCTTCACTCACAGGACTGCTACCACAACCAACGAAACCTGAGTGGAAGTCAGTGTTTGAGGACTCTGATCGAGGGAAACAGCAAACCTTTTTTGATATCAGGATATTTGATCCTCTCGCTGCAGGTCACCTTGAGCTGTTTCTCGAGGCTGCACACAGGAGGGACGAGAAGGTAGGGTAGGAAGAATCCAGAATGTTGACCAAGGCAGCTTCATTTCTCTGGTGCTCACAACATCGGGTGGGATGATGCCTAGTGCAAAGTGCCTGTACGCCAGACTGGCTGAGGTGTTATCAGAAGAGAAGCGGCAACCAGTAAGTTACGGCGTGGCCTGACTGAGGTGTCGCCAATCCTTTTCTTTGCTTGGGTTTGCTCTGCTGTGTCTCAGGGGGAACACGACCATCGGCCCCTAAACCAACAACAGCCGCAGACATGGGCTATGAGGCAACAATTATGGAATGCAGCTTAGACATGCAACTTAAGCAGTTCAGCTCGGGTACATCATGTTGTAAAAGGATAGTTAAGTAATGAAATAAATGTGTGGAGACTGTATGGCTATAAGGGGAAGTTGAAGGCCACAAATGGAGAAAAGAGAAACAGTATTCGTTGTAAAAGTACTGGTAGTAGTTGCTAGGTGCATTGTATACTTCTCAACCAGGTAGATGAGTGGTGGTAACGTAACACTGCAGCACCAGGGGTGTCACGCTCCACGGCCCAGGGTAGGAGACGGCCTCACAGTTCCTTGAATACCTCCAACACGCCACTCAGGCAAACTTCCGTACCTCTTACAGGCTTAATGAGCCGTGTGACTTACCTTCTTCCTGTTGGACAATGTCTGGCTGTGTGATTTAGTATGTCTTGCTGTTTGTCAGTCTTCGAAAATTTGTGTTTGGCTAAATGGCTGAATATCTAAAAGTCGAGTTGTTTAATTCTGAATTCCAATGTTTATATTCGTTATTCACCTGATAACCATATCGTCCAATGGCACAACGAATATTGGTGTAACGAATGACCAATGTAATCAAACCTTAATGTAATAGTTTCATATCACAAGTGGAAATATAACCTCTCTCGATCTACGTGTGTGATACGTGACACAGAGACCACTAGGTTGACACCCTGGGTGTTAGCGTCAGTGTGTCTGGTACAGGTGTAGGAGTTGGACAATTCAGTGCTTGTATCCTGTCGTGTCATCATTTGGACACAAACGGACGAATTCTAAATGGATGTGTCAGTGAATCCTTGACGAGAGTAATAAAAGGTATGTTACTTGTAGCTCTCTTCCGGGTGATGTGAGCCCCGGGAAGCGATTTCCAAGAAAAAAAATATGTAAGATAGAGAGAGACTCACTAGACGTCAGAAGGGGACGTCCTTCTGTTTACAACAGTGTAGGGCCCACACGCGTGCTGGACCGTGTGACGGCGCGTGCTCGTGGTTCCTCCACTGCCCTTCTCCCTCTCCTGCCCCTTCCTCCCCCTCTCCCCCTATCCTCTGCTCTCCTCCCCACCTCTCTTACTAACCACAGAAATCTTCGTCCCTTAATGATCCTTCCTCCAGCCGTCCACCTCTCTTTCTCCATTTCCTTCTGTTCTCTTCTTTCATTCAAACATTTCTTCTCACAGTTTCTCTTTTCTCTGTTTTCTCTCGCCCTCCCGCTTTCCTTCCTTACGCAAGTCTCCGTAATCAGCTTTCCCTCTTTTTTCTTCTCGCTGCTGTTAGTTTAGACAACAACCCCCACAGTGCCGTACAGTGCAACACTATATACTGTATCCCGCCCGCTTTATTACAGTAAAAAAATTGCCATATCTTCAGATTATTATTAGTAGTATGTGTTGTGAGTGTGTGTAATTAACGGGGTTTAATATCCGGGCAGGATAAGTGTGGATTTGTTTTCTTTAATATCTACTTGTTCACTAAGGTGGATTGCGATACAACATGAACAATCATTTTTTCCCAATACTTTTACTGGTTAACAAAAGCAAAGTCGCGTATAATAATAATAATAATAATAATAATAATAATAATAATAATAAGAGATGACGTTGTCGTTAGTGTGAAGGTGAGCCGCTGTGGAGGTTTGGTGTAAATATATTCACAATAAAACTTAACCATTTATTGTTGCTAGAGTTGATGACCGGCTGTGGTGTGGTAGCGAACACCATGAAGCAGCAGAGTAAATCCTTCCTCCCGGTACATAACCTCCCTCGATGTCAAGACGCCTGCAGTGCTTCCCGGCAAAATCTAGGGAGGAGTTCGCAGTTGGTATAGAATCCCCGGTATGTGACCCATCAACGTGTACACAAACTCTCACTCATCACTCCAACCCGGGCAGTTGAGGCCCTATAGCAGCCCACCTGTCTTGGGGGGTGTCCTGGGGAGAGGACAAACACACTACCCAAGTCAGTTAAAATTGGATACTGTGTTGGGCGCAGATGTACCAGAAGAATTGAGGGAAGGAAATTAAGAAAGAGGAGGAGGACGGGGAGGAGGAGGACGGGGAGGAGAGGCAAGGGGAGAGTTGTTGACTGGTTGGTCACGTTGTCTGGTAACAAGACTAATTGATGACAGTATTGGTGATTGGCTGCGTTGAAACAGTACGTTAGCCTGGAGAAGGGAGGGGGGGGGGCAGGGAGAAGACCATTGAGATATAAAGGCTCTTCCCTTCCTTTTTCTCTATTTTACCTTTGAGGTCAACAGTGGTGCAAGAAGTAGAATGGAAACAATGATAAGAAAAACTGAAACCCAAAATAAGATAACGTAGTGGACTGAGAGAGGGAAATAAAGATGAGTGACAAACACCTGGGCACACCTGATGGGAGGTGGAAGACACACGTGAGAAACTGTGTCCTGTCACGCTGGATTGTGTAGCAGCGGGAACATAGTAGCGTACCGAGCCGACTGTGGGAAGAGGCTGACGTCTGCGATTGGATTACGGGACAACAGGAATCAAATACTATAACGGTGAAGAGGCGGGGCTAGAGAGCTGAGATCTACGATTTTATTATGAAGTAGCAGAAATATAGTGCTATACAACCAGGAGACTGAAGACCGTGATTGGCATACGAAGCAGCGGCATTATAGTGCTATACGAAGGCTGAAGATCACGACCAGACGATATTGAGTCTTCTTGATATCTAAGAGACTTTTGTTTAATCTTTACCGACGTCTTTAGGTGAGCCGCCGTGGGAGATGATCACCAGCAACAACAAGAACAATCAACGGGAAGAAAATGTTTTAAGATAGATAAGTTTGACTATTAAACAAAGGTAAGACTCCCATTAGATAAATTACCTCTGGTGCGTTAGTATCCTGGAGGCCGCCGAGCTGCCTAATTGCCACAACCACACGCTCGACCAACAAAGGATAATCACATGACGAAAAAACACGAATAAAAAATAGTCAAGAAGCAGCAGTCGACCGCAACTTGGTATACCCAGACGGCAGACTAATGGAGGCATCGTTGTGACGTCTAGTGAAGGCTGGCAGCTCGTTACGGCCGTCGAGCGTCACAGTGGAGGCTTTGTGACGGCCACAGGTAAATACAACCCCTTCCTTCCTTCACTCCCTCCCTCCGTGGTGGGTTGTTATAAGACATGTTATTATGACTGGCTGGTTGGTTATGGTCCTGAGTCATGGCTAATGATATGTGTACATATATTTTCCTTCTGTTAATGCACACACACACACACACACACACACACACACACACACACACACACACACACACACACACACATACACACACACACACACAGACCTTGCCAGTAACACCTGAGTGAACCATATAAAACCTAACTATTCAACCAAATTTGAACTTTTATTTAGCTCTGGACAACATAAATTGACAATTCTAAATTAACTGGCGCTAAACTATAAAGAACGCTGCACAGTTTACCTCATTCACCCCCCAAAATATGTAAAACAAGAAGGCTAATTTGACCTTTAATGACTAAGCTTACATATACAGAACATATGTGTTGAACTGTTTGTCCGTCTCTGTCAACAACACTGAAATTGGTTCTTGGAGTCTCCGGCGCTTAACTGCCCATAAATAGTACCGGAAAGGCCTTAATGATTGGCTAATGTTTGTGGTCTTTGTGTCAACAGCTATTCAGACGCGCCCTTGACTGTTCGGCCACCATGATTGGCTAGTGTGGGGGATTTCACCACAAGTTTGTCTGAGTGTTAATGATGTACCCAAGGACATCCTTCCTCGTCTGTTTGATCTTATACATGTGTCATTTTTCGTGTATTTTTGTGTGGTGTTCCTCAGGGCTGGTGTTCCTCAGGAGTGATGTCCTATTTAGCCTTGAATATATATTTCCATTTCTCGTTTCTCAATTCACCCTTTTTCATTATCGTGGTGTTCCTCAGGGCTGGTGTTCCTCAGGAGTGATGTCCTATTTAGCCTTGAATATATATTTCCATTTCTCGTTTCTCAATTCACCCTTTTTCATTATCGTGGTGTTCCTCAGGGCTTGTTTCCGCACCAGTTTGTAAATATAAGTAGATTCATTTTATTCTCGCTTTGGTCGTAGTTTTATTCTTGTATCGTGTTTCAGAGTGTCATGCTGCGCTCATGGTGTCTAGTGTGTGAGTATTCGCGGTCTGGTGGCCATGATACACCTCTTGACGCCTGTGAGGTTACGTGTCGTTCGTCTGGTTCTTGTGTCTTTTATCTTGTTGTAAGTCTTGTGTCTTTGTTGTTAGAAGCGAGTGTTGTTGGTGTGTGTGTGTGTGTGTGTGTGTGTGTGTGTGTGTGTGTGTGTGTGTGTGTGTGTGTGTGTGTGTGTGTGTGTGTGTGTGTGTGTGTGTGTGTTGCGTGTGTGTGTGTTGTTGTTGTGTGTGTGTGTGTGTGTGTGGAGGAATTTACTGGAATAACCTGAAAATTAACCACCCAATTTATTTCGCCTTAATATTAACCACCCTAACCTAACCTAACCTAATCTAATCTAACCTAACCTAACCTAACACATAACTCCAGGTAGGACTAAGAGTGTTTAATCAAGTGAAATAAACTGGGTGGGGGTGGGGGGGGGGTGGTATTCATTCGATCCTTTATATCATAAGTTCCTTTTGACGTTGCAGAATATTTTTTTTTTAATGACGAAGAAAAACACTTGATTTCTTCACACTATAAAACGTATGTATATACTTGTAAACCGGTATACTTCGTGTCTTGTTCTCACTACTTGTTGCTCAACGTACAGTATAGACATGTTGTTTATATATTGTTTGTTTACAGTTGTTTACTATAAATTTGGTTTGTATTTTTTACCTTTGAGGTGACATGTTTGTTTTTACCATCTTCGTTTATATTAATTATTATATTCTGTCTATATCGTTATCGTCTTCGTTATCTACTTCGTTTATCTACTTCGTTATCTTCTTTATTTTCTTCGTTATCTACTTCATTATCCTCTTCGTTATCTTCTTTTTTTGTACTCCGTTATCTTGTTATCTTCTTCTTTATGTAATTCGTTATCTACTTCGTTATCTTCGTTATCTTCTTTATTTACTTCATTATCCTCTTCGTTACCTTCGTTATCTTCTTCTTTCTGTACTTCGTTATCTACTTCGTTCTCTTTGTTATCTTCTTCGTTCGTTATCCTTCTTGAATAAAAATGACGAAATTAAACTCTGATGGATACGTCTCATTAACAGGTTTCTATAAGACTCTAAGTATAGCATTATATTAGACCTGTTTTTCTTTCCATGTTTACTTTGGGTGTTTGAGTATGATGATGACTTGACCTCTTGTCATCGTCCTCAAGTGGTTGATTCATCTTACCCAATAGGCTTACCTATAATAGCCTACTCAAGGGGTTAAGTCATCGCATTTAAGGAACTAACTCATCGTACGCAAGGGATTAAGACATAGTACTCAAGGGGTTAAATCATCGTACTCAAGGGGTTAAATCATCGTACTCAAGGGGTTAAATCATCGTACTCAAAGAATTAAATCATCGTAATCAAGGGGTTAAATCATCGTACTCAAAGGGTTAAATCATTTTACATAAGGGGTAAAAATCATCGTATACAGAGATTAAATCATCGTACTCAAGGGGTTAAAACAGTACTCAAGGGGTTAAATCATCGTACTGAAGGGGTTAAAACATAGTACTCAAGGGGTTAAGTCATCGTACACAAGGGGTTATATCATCGTACACAAGGGTTTAAATCATCGTACACAAAGGTTTATATCATCGTACACAAGGGGTTAAATCATCGTACTCAAGGGGTTAAACAGTACTGAAGGGGTTAAAACAGTACTCAAGGAGTTAAAACAGTACTCAAGGGGTTAAAACACAGTACTCACTGGGTAAAATCTTCGTACTCAAGGGGTTAAAACAGTACTCAAGGGGGTTAAATCATCGTACTCTCGTGGATAAAATTGTTTCGAGTAAATAATCTTCTGTTCTTTTTTAATTTTCCAGATACCAACACCTTTGTCTGTGTCTTTACCATGTCTTGCTATGTCTGTCGTCTGTGTCTTTACTATCTGTCTTGCTATGTCTGTCGTCTGTGTCTTTACCATCTGTCTTGCTATGTCTGTCGTCTGTGTCTTTACCATCTGTCTTGCTATGTCTGTCGTCTGTGTCTTTACTATCTGTCTTGCTATGTCTGTCGTCTGTGTCTTTACCATCTGTCTTCTTATGTCTGTCGCCTGTGTCTTTACCATCTGTCTTCTTATGTCTGTCGTCTGTGTCTCTACCACCTGTCTTGCTATGTCTGTTGTCTGTGTCTTTACCATCTGTCTTGCTATGTCTGTCGTCTGTGTCTTTACTATCTGTCTTGCTATGTCTGTTGTCTGTGTCTTTACCATCTGTCTTACTATGTCTGTCGTCTGTGTCTTTACCATCTGTCTTGCTATGTCTGTCGTCTGTGTCTTTACCATCCTATCTTGCTATGTCTGTCGTCTGTGTCTTTACCATCTGTCTTACTATGTCTGCATAAGTCTCTATGTTTGCATCTGTCTTGCTATGTCTGTCGTCTGTGTCTTTACCATCTGTCTTGCTGTGTCTGTCGTCTGTGTCTTTACCATCTGTCTTGCTATGTCTGTCGTCTGTGTCTTTACCATCTGTCTTGCTATGTCTGTCGTCTGTGTCTTTACCATCTGTCTTGCTATGTCTGTCGTCTGTGTCTTTACCATCTGTCTTGCTATGTCTGTCGTCTGTGTCTTTACCATCTGTCTTGCTATGTCTGTCTTTATGTCTCTGTTCTCTTGATGTTCTCTGTGTCTGCCTGTCTATCTCCCATTCGTGTGTCTGTCTGTCGTACACTGTCAGAAGCTGGCTTGGTCTGGGTGTTAGGGAGAGGTCTTTGGGGTACTACTGCAGGGGATGAGCTTACCTCCTTTTGCGTCTCTATAACACTATCACCTGTTTTCATGCCTCCTCCTCCTCCCTCCCATCTCCTTTTTCCTTTCCCATTTCCATCATCCACTTCTATTCTACCCCATCTCCTTCTTCTCCTCCTCTTCCCTCTCCCACTCTTTCTCCTCTGTTCATTAAAAAGGACATGAATAAACATTGATAAGAAATGAATAAACGGGGAGGTACTAATTCATTTGGAAGAAGAAGAAGAAGAAGAAGAAGAAGAAGAAAAAGAAGAAGAAATTGAACAAGAGAGAACTTCCTCGTTTTGCTGCCCTCACGAAATCTCTCAAAAATCAGTTGCAGTTAAGACGATCTTGATCAGTTAGAGAGAGAGAGAGAGAGAGAGAGAGAGAGAGAGAGAGAGAGAGAGAGAGAGAGACTTCCATAATCATCTACAGCAAAAATAATAAAATATAAGACAATTATTAAATCAAGAACACCTTAACAGTTATTACTTTCAGAGAACCATCTTGTAAGAACTTGAGAACCAGTCACATAACATTAGTAAGACTTGAGGAGCCACTTGGTTCTGTCACACCCCCAGAATCATCAGTCTCCATCAGTCTACAGAGCTAATTCAATTTCTAACTCATTAAAAGGTCATTCAGTTCTTACCTTTCTTGAGACGCTGGACAATGGAGACAGACAGTTGAAGTTGAAAAAGAAAGATGATTGGAGGAATAGAATAAAGGGTGGCAGTAAATGTGTAGGGAATGAATTGAAGAAGAAGAAGAAGAGATGAAGAAGAAGCAGAGATGAAGACGAAGAAGAAGAAGTGGAGGAGATGCAGAAGAAGAAGATGATGAAGAAGAAGAAGAAGAAGAAGAAGAGGAGGATATGCAGAAGAAGAAGAGATGAAGAGGATGAAGAAGAAGATGAAGATGAAAATAAAAAGAAGAAGGAAAACGAGAAAAACAAAGAGGAAGAAAAGAAGAAACAAAAGAAGAAGAAGAGATGCAGAAATATAAAAAGAAAAGGCAGAGGCGGCGAGGACTAGAATTAAAGCCATAAGACGGTAAACATTTTTAATACCGCCATGATCGTGAGCGAGAGGAGTCGACCTTGGGGGAGAACACCTTTGTTTGTTTATCCCTGACGGGTTGACCACAGGGCGTCTCCCACCTTCAGGGACACGTGCTCATTTACTCCTGCTCTAATACTCACATTAATTTTGATGACTATTATCGCCAAAAAGAAAGATATTTTGTTCGTTTTAGAGACTGTGAGAGATGGAACAAATGTTTATAAGGACTTACAATGTTTATTTGAATCCTGATAAAGTCACAGAATCTAACCTAACCTAACCTAACCTAACCTAACCTAACCTTACCTTACCTTACCTAACCTAACCTAACCTAACCTAACCTAGCCTATTTTATTACTCTAATTGTTAATGGTATTGAAATAAAATGTTACTTTTTTCCTGTAAATATTTTTCCATTCACCGTTTATTTTTGTTATTTTTTAATAATTTTGGGATTTAAATTCATTATTCCATCATAGAGTGAATGAGAGTATTAGAATATGTGCTCATTAATATCCTAATCGCTATTTATTTTTAGTCATTCATTCTTGAGTTAAAGTTAACTTCAGGACATCCACATTGAGCAGCGAATGGTAGTGCTCTTATCCAGCATCTTTAATTATGGATTTACTGTCGGATGAGTGGAGGGGGGCTGTGCCATGAGTGGTTGGCCCATAAAATGTTTTAGTGGAATTGAAAAATTCACGCATCTTGTGTTGATCTGAAAGTTTTTGCATTTCACATGCTTTATTTTTAAACCATTCGTTCTTTAGATTGCGAAGTTCGCGCTGGGCCGCTGCTTTCTTCTTGCGGAAGGTATCAGCTTTGGTCCGAGACTGAGGGTTGTTCTGCCAGTCAGTTAAAGTTTATCATCGAAGAATACATTGTTTTCCGGGTCATTTTCATCAAACCTGTCCTGGTATATTCTTTCGATCTGGCAGAGGGTCTCTCTGCAGGTTTTTGTCATTACAGTGTTGAGAATACCCCATTCGGCACTGGGATTCGGGTTGTTTATCAGCCCATGTTTGACCTGCTCTCTGAAAGCATGTGCTACCGCTGGATCCTCCAGATGCTTAGTATTAAAACCTCTTCTGGAGGCTTTTTGTCTTCGCTGTTTTGGGGCGACGTGAAGTGAGAGCTTGGCTCTGATGAGTCGATGATCAGTGTCGCAGGTGTCTGAGCCACGCATGGCACGGGTGATGAGGACATCTCGGTGATCTCTTTCTCTGACAATGATGTAGTCAGTGAGATGCCAGTGTTTGGATCGTGGGTGTTGCCACGAATCCTTGAACTTGTCGGCCTGCCTAAACAAGGTATTGGTGATAGTGAGGTTGTGTGCAGCACACTTGCTGAGGAGGAGTAGACCGTTGGAAATTACACTTTCCTAGTCCATTTCTCCCTATGGTTCCCTGCCAAATGTCAGCACCTCTGCCAACTCTGACATTGAAGTCACCTTAGAGCACAACCTTATCTTCTCTGGGTCGGCGTAAAAGGCCTCCTTGATGTCATCCTCTGCATCCAGTGTTGGGGCGTATGCATTTATGAACAAGGCATTACGCGAGTGATTCAGTGGGACTCTGAGCGTCATGAGGCGCTCGTTGATCCCAACAGGCATTTCAGTTAGCCTACGTAGGATGCATTGGCGGATGGCAACGCCAACTCCATAAATGCAGTTTTTCTCCACAGCAGGCTTACCCTTCCAGAAGAAGGAAAAGCCAGACCCCCGTTTAGTTAGTTGACCCTCGTCTGGGAGCCGGGGCTCACTAATGGCTGTTATGTCGATGTTATACCTAGCCAGCTCTTTTGCCAGAAGGACAGTTCTTTTTTCAGGATGCTCATTTGTGCCAGTATCCAGAAGGGTCCTGACATTCCATGCAGCGACCATAAGAGATTGTACAGTTTGTTTTGCACACACACACACACACACACACAACAATAACGTGCCGCTAACAGTGAACTCCTAATATGATGACCCCTTAAGCGGAGTGACCACAACACACTGTGGGTAACTTAGGGCGACCATCAGAAGGATTGGCCTATATAAGGAGGAGCCACAATATGAAGGCGCGCGCCACTTCATCCCCTAGGTTACCGAATCAGTTGCTTAGATCATCACAGTCTAGACGGCTGCTTCCGGTGGTGTGTGTATTGGGGGATTAGGTTAGGTTTGGTTATGGTGTTCTTGTTCAGCAATGGTCTTGGTTATTCTTTTCCGGTGTTCTTGTTCAGCAGCAGTTTTTGTTCATCGGTGTATTTGTTTAGCAGCTGTTTTTGTTCTTGTTCTCCAGTGTTCTTGTCCAGCAGTGGTTTTTGTTACCCGGTGTTCTTGTTCAGCAGTGGTTTTTGTTCACCGGTGTTCTTGTTCGACAACGGCCTTTTTTCTTGTTTTCCGGTGTTTTTGTTCAGTAGCGGTTTTTGTTCACCGGTGTTCTTATTCGACAGCGGCCTTTTTTCTTGTTCTCCAATGTTTTTGTTCTGCAGCGGTCTTGGTTTTTTCTCCGGTGTTCCTGTTCAGCAGTGGCCTTTGTTCACCGGTGATCTTGTTCAACAGCGGTCTTGGCTTGTCTTCTCCAGTGTTCTTGTTCAGCAGCGGCCTTTGTTCACCGTGGATGAGTCAGTCCTGCGGTACATTATCAGAGCCACCAAGGTGAGGCAGGTGGTCAGGAAAAGTACAGGATGTAAGTTAACTCTACCATCAGCCTTTAGGAAATACAACATTAGTTCCAGTACGAGAGAGAGAGAGAGAGAGAGAGAGAGAGAGGTAAGTCAGATGAAAGATAGAAACTGTACCTCTTTCTTTACCAATTGATCATCGTTTACTAAAAATTATTCATCGTGAGTTACATGTAAAATAATCTTATACATTATAATTGGTATTGATGATCTCATTCTGGTTCTATATTCATTATAATTAAGAATTTATCGATTAAGTTAGGTAATGTCTGACCTACTTGGCTAGGTACCATACAGATATACCCACTAGTTCACTTCACTACCTCGCCCCAGCCCATCCAATAACAAACTGAGTTAAGTTTTTCCAGAAAGCGTACTGGTAAGTCAGAGGATGAGACCAGTGACTAATCAAAAGTGTTTTTCCAAAGTCTTAGGTAGTTAAACTGTCTTCTGAATGGTCAACCTACTGGCAAGTCAGAGAGGACCAGACCAGTGACCAATCAAAAGGGTTTTCCCAAAGTCCTAGGTAGTTTTACTGTCTTCTTATTGGTCAACATACTCGAGAGGAGCGGCTAGCCTACTTAACGTTATAGCCCATGACTCAACAACGCTGGAGTCGGTTGGGTACAATACATTACTTAATGGCCGGTTTGACATGTACGGTAAACACACACACACACACACACACACACACACACACACACATGGTCACTGGGTATCGTGAGAGCATGGGCATGGGCAATGGGCGGCTATGGAAGCAGGGAGTCGTGTGTGAGAAAGAGAGAGAGAGAGAGAGAGAGAGAGAGAGAGATGTGGGAAATGAAAACATGATTCGCGAGAGACACATAAAGAGATCCTCAAGTTGTTGTTTTACATTGGTCAACAAAACAACTGTGGGAGAGGAACTGAAAAGGACAACACAGGGATCTTCTGGCGGCGTCGCACCTCGAGGCCTGGTGATGTTGACGGACGGGGAGGAGTAGGAGGAGGTGGCAAGGTGGAACGAGGAGGAGGAGGAGGAGGAGGAAGAGGAGGTGGTTGCAAGAGGGACGGGAGGAGGAGGAGAAGGGGATGGCAAGGAGGGACGTGGGTGGAGGAGGAGGACGTTGGGGTCCTGCAGGCGAGGTACTGCTCCTGTCACGATTTTGAAAAGTTTGTGGTTCAGTCAGGGAAGAGACGGATAAGAGAGAGAGAGAGAGAGAGAGAGAGAGAGAGAGAGAGAGAGAGAAATAAGGTGTGAGGATTATGACTTCGTAGAGAGACCTAAAACGGATGGAAAGGAAGGAAAATAGACAGAAAATAAAGAGAATGTCATACCTAAGAAAGAGACAATAAAAGATAGAAACGAACAGACAGACAGCAAAGGTAAGAGAGTGACCTGTGACAACCCAGGACATCACGTGTTATCTGAGGTCCGAAAACAACATCGTCTTGTCCTCAGGGTAAATATAAAAGAGAGAGAGCCACTTGCTTATAGCTAATGGGGCCAACAGCAGCATCTGGAGTCATTATAAAGGACCTTGCCGGAGGAGAGACGTGAGGTGTGTGGTGTGAGATGATTGTCACGCTCACACCACCGTCACTTGTAGCCTCTGGCGACACCCGGGGCTACTGGAACCTACCTTGGGGAGGGGGGTCTGGGTTGGGGGAGGAGGTGCTTATGAAGGACGTCGCTGTATCGAGGAATGGGGATGATCTAATATGGCCAGATGACGGGGTTAGTGTTGTTGGGGAGGTTGGTTCATACTGACTTATCCTAACAGATGACGCTGACTTTTGAGAGGCGCTGCTCGGACCGAGAGATGACGCTGGTGTTGAAGGTCAACACTTGTACTGGGAGATGAGCATGAGCGTCCTCAGCCTCTCCCCTCATCACAAGCATCACTTCACCACAGCAACGACCTACAAGGTCTTCTACATTACAGTGGTTCCCAAACATTTGGGCACGATGCCTCCCTTTTGGTTTTAACCAAACTCTCATTTGACTAAATTTTATGATTTGTTCTATTACCGGTGTTTATATTATTTGTTATGGTCAACTAACTCGTAGAGGTACTACAAGGTAGTGGATGTTGGTGTCCGTAGCCGCTTTTTAATATTTAAGCAGAATTCAACATTAATATTTTTTTTTACATGGCCTGACGCCCCCCCCCCCCCGGTACTCACCTTGCGCCCCCAGGTTGAGAACCACTGTTCTTCAACAACCAACCAGCGCCTCGTAACACTCCACGTTAGCCTCACTAGTTTACACTTAAAGGAATCCACTTCACCAAGATTTTCAGGAAACCTCCTCCAGGTCCCTCCTGAAGCAGTAGGATCTGGCAGGACTCCTACAGGTCACCTATATCCCCCAGCAGGATCGCCAGGAACCCCCCCTTAGGCTTCTCCTGAGGCAGTAGAGCCTGGCAGGAGACCCACAGGTCACCCCCATTAGCGGCTATTATCTCCGCCATCAACAACTGAGGGGGTGCGAGAGCGTCAGGACGGGCTCTCCGCCACGATGCTGACGCCTCCACAAAGAACCAGAAATTGATCGTTTTATGACTCTATCCAGGAGCCACTCCCTCCTCCACCCTTTCATCCTCTCCTTCCTTCACCCCTTCATCCTCCCCCTCCTCCATCCCTCCAGCCCTTCCTCCTATCAAACTTTTCCCCTGTGCCTCTGTAGGTGGTTGAAGCGGCTTGTGTTAACGCCTATATTAA
Source organism: Homarus americanus (assembly GCF_018991925.1). Lineage (NCBI taxonomy): Eukaryota > Metazoa > Arthropoda > Malacostraca > Decapoda > Nephropidae > Homarus > Homarus americanus. The sequence continues at coordinate 3,501,943 of NW_024744357.1, read as the reverse complement.
GATTCCTAATATATGGCCAAGTTGTGAGCTCAGGACACAGTAAATCACAAAGTTGACAGTGCAGATCCTCCCACGCTATGAACTTGCTATACACCCAGTCATAATGTTGTGATCTTACGGCACAGCGAGCCTTCCGTTGCTGTGAGTTTACGACGCAGCACACTACCTCCTCTACGCCAACAAATACCTGTTTTTCTTAATCCCTCGAGTACGATGACTCAACCCTCTGAGTACAATATCATAGTTCTTGAGTAATAGGTCATGATAATCAAACAATTAAGTTAGTACATTGAACCTCTTAATTAATAAACTATCGAACCGCACACAAGAGGTTCACGGTGCTGGCTTGCTAGAGTTAACTTATCTCATTAAGTTTTCAATATACCAAACTGCCGTTACCCGTAGAATGACCCAACCCTCCCGCCCTCTAAACCACAATCTCCCCCACACCCCCACCTCTCCAACACCCACATCTCCCCACATCCTCAACTCCCTCAAAAAATATACAGGGCGCGGAGGGGAGTTGCAAAAATAGGCCAGGGCTTCATAGGGAGACAAAGGGAGATGGTGTTCGCCCTATAATTTCTTGGGTCACGGAACACAGTAAGTACAGTGTCTCGGAAGATGCGAGTTCATGTGTGTCACTCCTGCTGGTGCCGTGGTTGTGAGTTACTCCTGCTGGTGCTGTGGTTGTGAGTCACTCCTGCTGGTGCTGTGGTTGTGAGTCACTCCTGCTGGTGCCGTGGTTGTGAGTTACTCCTGCTGGTGCTGTGGTTGTGAGTTACTCCTGCTGGTGCTGTGGTTGTGAGTTACTCCTGCTGGTGCTGTGGTTGTGAGTTACTCCTGCTGGTGCTGCCGTGGTTGTGAGTGTCCTGCTGGTGCCGTGGCTGTGAGTGACTCCTGCTGGTGCTGTGGTTGTGAGTCACTCCTGCTGGTGCCGTGGTTGTGAGTGACTCCTGCTGGTGCTGTGGTTGTGAGTCACTCCTGCTGGTGCTGTGACGTATAGTGATCGCTTGTAGAAAATTTACGTGAAAAAATCCTGTTTATTATACGAAATTTTGGCCCATTTTATATTATGAGTTTTTTGAGTGTTTTGAGTACAGGTTTTTGAGTGTTTTGAGTACAGGTTTTTGAGTGTTTTGAGTACAGGTTTTTGAGTGTTTTGAGTACAGGTTTTTGAGAGTGTTATGAGTACAGGTTTTTGAGAGTGTTATGAGTACAGGTTTCTGAGTGTTTTGAGTACAGGTTTTCAATCATGATCAGACAGACAGACAGACAGACAGACAGACAGACAGACGGACAGAACAAACCTCAAGGTGATGATCACAAAACCTTAAAACAATTTTCAGATAAAAAAAAAATACTTTACGATTTCCTGAAAGACACAAAGACGGAAAACACACTCAGTCAGCGAGGCGAGAAGGGCGGACAGACAGACAGACAGACAGACAGACAGACAGACACACAGGCAGACAGGTACCCAAAAGAAATAGACAAACAGACAAACAAGGAGCTAACCAGACAGGCAGACAGACAGAGACAGATAAACAGACAGACAGACAGACAGACCATGACAGTTCCAAACACTCAACTTAAAGAAATTATGAGACACGTTGAGTTTACAGGAAACAGCACCAGGGACAGTTAGGTTTGGTTTGGTTTGGTTTGGTTAGGTTTGGTTTGGTTAGGTTTGGTTTGGTTAGGTTAGGTTTGGTTTAGTTAGGTTAGGTTTGGTTTGGTTTGGTTAGGTTAGGTTTGGTTAGGTTTGGTTAGGTTTGGTCTGGTTTGGTTTGGTTTGGTTAGGTTAGGTTAGGTTAGGTTAGGTTAGGTTTGGTCAGGTTTCGTTAGGTTAGGTTTGGTTTGGTTAGGTTGGGTGTGAGGACTGAAGGCTGACCCATGAAAATGTCTTCGATAATTCTGGTGGGCGAAGAACGTGGGAAGAATACGAAGGTCATTCTAGGATGTGAGGACCGTGGGTGAGAGGGAGAGAGAGGAGAGAGTAGGTAGATCAGATGGTAGAGAAAGGGGCAGTTTACAGAGATGGACATAAAGATTTACCTTATATCTGTCGGTCTGATATAAAGAGCCCTTTCTTACCTATTGTGGAGAGAGGATATTGTAATCGTTCCGTGTGTGTGTGTGTGTGTGTGTGTGTGTGTGTGTGTGTGTGTGTGTGTGTGTGTGTGTGTGTGTGTGTGTGTTGATGAGACTGTCGGGTTGGATAGAAGGTGGATGAAGAAGGTCAGGGGTCAAGATCACAGCTCAGGGTTAAAGTTCAAGTGTATATGAATTTGAATAACTCTTGGGATAATTGAGGGAGGGAGGGGAGGTGGGGGGAGGAGGAGGCTGTATGTAATGTAAATTCTTATTAGTATTGATGTTTATAGTTGTATTAATTTTTCAGCCCACCTTAATTACCCACCACATTGCCTAACCCCACCTACACCTACCGTAACCCACCTACGCCCACCCTATTACATAACCCACTCCGCCTACCTTTCTATCACACCCACCTACACCTTTTCTAAACCACCTACGCCCACTCTCTAACCTAACCCGTATGCCCACCCTACTAACTAACCCACGCCCATACACCAGTCCCCACCCTCTTATCATCCTCCCTCCCTCCCTTCCTTCCTCCTTCCTCCCTCCCTCCCCACCCTTCCATCGCCTCTTCGACCAACCTGTCATTTATTCACCCTTCCTCTATCACCCATCCTCCATACTACCCTTCACCACTTTTCCCTCCCTCCTCCCTCTCCCCTCCCTCCTCCCTCTCCCCTCCTTCCCTCCCTCCCTCCCCTCTCTCCCTCCCCTCTCCCTCTCTCCCTCCCTCCCCTCTCCCCCTCTCTCCCTCTCTCCCTCCCTCTCCCCTCCCCTCACCACATCTTCCCTCTCATCATTATTCCAGTTTTCATCTTTCTCTTGTGTGTTTCCGTCTCTGCAGGGAGAAGCCGGTGTCAAGGTTCACTGCTGGGTGTCATCTTGTGTCAGGTGGACCTCGAGCCGCAAGAACCAGATCCCAGGTGATTATGGTTATTACACCTGATGATTAAACAACCTAACCTAACGTAACCTAACGTAACCTAACGTAACCTAACCTAATGCTGACCTAACCTAATGCTGACCGAGCCTAACCTAATGCTGACCTAACCTAACCTAACCTTGAGAGAGAGAGAGAATGATGTAGACGCACCTGGTTTATGTTAATTAGGAGTAATTAACGGGTGAGGTGACTGACAGGTAAGGGAGGATACAGTGATCGAATATTCTCTCTCTCCTCTCTCTCCTTCCTCTTCCTCTCTCTCTCCTCTTCCTCTCTCTCTCCTCTTCCTCTCTCTTCTATCACCAAAATATTACCATAGGGTCCACTATATTAACCACCATATCACCATCACCACTCACCCACCACCTCACCACTACTCACCACCACCACCACCACTCCCACTCCACCACCACTCCACCCTCACCACCACTCCTCACCACCACTCCACCCTCACCCACCACTCCACCACTCACCACTCACCACACTCACCCTCACCACCCTCCTCACCACCACTCACCACTCACCACCTTCCCCCTCAGCATAATAACAAGTTCTGCATTTCAGGTATGGTGCTGTGCTCTGTGACCCACACCTTATTCTGAGGGGCTGTGGGGAGAGAGAGAGAGAGAGGGGGAGAGAAGAGAGAGAGAGAGAGAGAGAGACTATAACTCTACTGTAGTGTCACATAAAATAAATTACTAGACAGCTCCTATTTTTCCTGTTCCCCAAAACAATAATCAACTAATGGCCAGGTCGAGTTTTTTATTACCTATATATTCTTTTATTTCTTTTATTTCCCGTTCACCCAAAAATCATCAATCTTAACTTTTTTTTTTAATCCCAGGTGATGGACGGACCCATTCTTGTGTCCATCAAATTATCTATAAATAGGGGCGCCCGGGCGGCCTACACAACACCACGTTCATCCTATGGGAAAAAAGTAGAAACAATCTCATTATTTTTTTTTTATTATATCTTCTGATATTTTCATTTATTCTTCTCTCTCTCTCTCTCTCTCTCTCTCTCTCTCTCTCTCTCTCTCTCTCGAGTACTTGGTCGCTCCTACACACATAAAATACGCTATCGTAATAATCTCTCACACGCCTTCATACACACCCGTTCTTACTGTGGCCTTCACCTTCCCCGTCTCCTCTGCCGCCCGCTCTTATACTGTGAACACCTTCTCCGTCTCCTCTGCCGCCCGCTCTTACTGTGGCCAACACCTTCCCGTCTCCTCTGCCACCGTTCTTACTGTAGCCAACACCTTTCCCGTCTCCTCTGCCACCCGCTTTTATACTGTGGCCAACACCTTCCCCGTCTCCTCTGCCCTCGCTCTTATACTGTGGCCAACACCTTCTCGTCTCCTCTGCCACCCGTTTCTTACTGTAGCCTAACACCTTCCCCGTCTCCTCTGCAGCCCGTTCTTACTGTGGCCAACACCTTCTCCTCTGCCACCCGCTCTTATACTGTGGCCAACACCTTCCCCGTCTCCTCTGCAGCCCGTTCTTACTGTGGCCAACACCTTCCTCGTCTTCTCTGCCACCCGCTCTTATACTGTGGCCTAACCTTCCCGTCTCCTCTGCAGCCCGTTCTTACTGTGGCCAACACCTTCCCCGTCTCCTCTGCCACCCGCTCTTATACTGG